>NC_057718.1:15120808-15145827 GCF_004010195.1 Chiloscyllium plagiosum | reverse complement strand
TCCTGCTCCTTGGATGCTGCCTGACCTGCTGCGCTTTTCCAGCAACACATTTTTCAGCGAAGATGAACATTTGACAATTTTATATTTCTCGATTTTATATTTTATTTAGTATTTTTATGTCGCTCATTGAGTATAGGATTTGTACAGGACATTGGGGAGGCCTGTTCTGGAGAACTGTGTACAGATACGGTCACCCTGATGAAGAGCATATGCCTGAAACATCAACACTCCTGGTGCATGGATGCTGCCTGACCTGCTGTGCTTTTCCAGCACCACACGTTTCTACACTGTAGGAAGACTATTATTAAACTGGTGAGAATTCAGAAAAGATTTACTAGGATGTTGCTGAAAATGGAGTGTTTGAGATATAAAAATGAACTGGAAAGACTGGGACTTTGTCACTGCAGCATATAGGAGGTTGAAGGGTGACCTTAATAAGGTTTATAAAATGTTGAGGGGCATAGATAAGATGTATGACCAGGGTCT
Organism: Chiloscyllium plagiosum; assembly: GCF_004010195.1. NCBI lineage: Eukaryota > Metazoa > Chordata > Chondrichthyes > Orectolobiformes > Hemiscylliidae > Chiloscyllium > Chiloscyllium plagiosum. Next base: position 15,145,341 of record NC_057718.1, on the reverse strand, counting down.
TTTCCTTAGGGCGGGGGATTTCAAAACTAGGCGGTGTATTTTTAAGGTGAGAGAAGATGTAAAAGGGACATGAATGGCAACTTTGTTATGCAGAGAATAGTTTGCGTGTGCTCTGAACTGCCAGAGGAAGTGGAGGATGCAGTTACAGTTACAATATTTAAAAGACATTTGGACAGGTACACAAATAGGAAAGATTTGGAGGGATATGGGCTAAATGCAGGCAGGTGGGACTAGTTCAGCTTGGGAACATGGTCATGGACTAGTTGGACTGAAGCTGAAAAATGTGTTGCTGGAAAAGCGCAGCAGGTCAGGCAGCATCCAAGGAGCAGGAGAATCGACGTTTTGGGCGTGAGCCCTTCTTCAGGAATCTGCCCGAAACGTCGATTCTCCTGCTCCTTGGATGCTGCCTGACCTGCTGCGCTTTTCCAGCAACACATTTTCAGCTCTGATCTCCAGCATCTGCAGTCCTCACTTTCTCCTAGTTGGACTGAAGGGTCTGTTTCCATGTTGCATAACTCTATGACTATAAATTGAAATTAGCATCCGGCTCATACAGAGAGACATTCTGGTGTACAATATACTGATTATGGCAAATGACAGATGAGAAGGTTATGCTAAACATTGGAGTGGAATTTGACAATTGAAGGAGAATGTTTCCCAAATTGTTGCTTGATTCCACTTTTCTTGAGGAAGGCGACTGCAGTCTTTCAGTAATTGCAGGATTCCTTATCTGCCTAACTTTGACACCCTATGCAGGGACATTTGGATATTGGAAAAGGTTTGTTTTTTTTGGATAACGTGTAAAATATAAGAAGCATGGAGGGAATTTGAGTTAGCGGGGAAGGTATTGAATTCAAAATTTCAGAAGAATCACTTGACCTCTGATTTACGGAAGAAAACATCACAGAAAATGTTTTGTTCGGCAGATTCAATCAGAAAAGAATTTGTTAAGCACCTGAAGGGAAAGGTATTCAAAATCAGGACGACTGTGGACAGGTGAAATTCCGAGAAATATTTGTAGAAGGGTTAGAAACCAGAAGACACCATTTAGTCTAATTATTAAAAGAATCAGTGGAGACATGAGGAAGAGCTATATTGCAATGTATAGTTCAGAATCTGGGATTTCTGTATGTGTTAGGCAGGATTCCAAAGAGAATTGGATAATTACGTAGATGGAAAATATTTGTAGGACTTTAGGGAAAGGTGAGGAATTAATACCTTTAATTAATGACCTTGTTGGGAGCAGGAAAGCTGAATGTGTGGGCTCCTGGCAGGGGTGGATCCTCATTCAGAAGTACTAGGTGTCTGATCCTGGAATTCAGCATTGGAAAGGATGAGGGGACTGGTATCCTGAGAGCCACAGCGTGGAGTTGCTGCTGACCCCTCCTCCTTCATGATTCTCCTCCTGCCATCACTCACCCATTACCTTTGGCCAAGTGATGATACTCTACCTCAGGTGATGTAGTCCCATCAGCCAGCACCACTTCCCTGGTGGTACTGGTTTTTAGTGGACTGCTAGTTTCTGGCAGCTATTGATGGGCAGGATTTGATTTGATTTGTTACTGTCACATGTACCGAGATACAGTGAAAAGTATTGTCTTACAGGCTTTACAGACAGATCATACTGACTTTGACGACTGGATGAGTCCCTAATCCTTGGGGAAGGCAAGCCAGTGGTGGCTTGTCAGCTGCTTGAGTGGAAAACAAGGGGCCTCCCCGAACACAAGCAATGAAGAGCTTGTCATATTCATGATAACAGTCTAATCATCAATCGCGCATCAGGGATTGATTAACCACGTGGGTTAGTTTATTTAAAGTACATTACGAGTATTGCAGCAAGTCAACTGATTTTTCTGTGCAGCATGCCGCATACCTTATGTTCTTTTGGCTAAGACTGAATTACGTGGAGTTTTTTGGACAGTTTTTCATTGTGAGGCTTAGCAAGTTTTTTCACCGTATCTTGGTAAACTCATTACGTCAGTTATGTACCACGCTCCTATGTCTCTCTCATCAAATTTCCACCCATTTTACCACACACTGTTCCATGAGCAAGTCGCCAATCAGTGGATGTCAGTTGAAAGAACAGCATATCTTGTCCCCACGCCATCTTTGGGAGGCAACTGTACATTGAGTTGAATTTAATTGAATTTATTGTCACGTATACCGAGGCACAGTGAAAAGCTTTGTCTTGCGAGCAATACAGGCAGATCACAGAGTTAAGTAAATAATAGGTAAATAGCGACAAAAACAAAAACGCAGATACAGGTGAATGTTAAGAGTTTGTGAGTCCATTCAATATTCTAACAACAGTAGGGTAGAAACTGAATCGAACAGGCTGGTGTGGTGTTCATCTTCTGTACCTTCTCCCCGATGGTAGAGGTTGTAGAAAAGCATTGCCAGGGTGGGATGGATCTTTAAGAATGCTGGCGGCCTTTTCTTGACAGCGGGCCTGGTAGATGGATTCTATAGCTGGGAGGTTGGTCTTTGTGATTGTGATTGTCCGTGCCGAGTTCACCACTCTCTGTAACCATCTCTGATCTTGCATGGTACAGTTACCATACCAGGTAGTGATACATCCAGACAGAATGCTCTCAATGGCGCACCTATAAACGTTGGCAAGGCTATTTGCCGTCTGGACGAGCGTTGGTGATCTGACATCGCCTCTCACTGGTAATGTTGTGGCACAACAGCTGTAAAGCCACACTGCCCACAGCACATGGCTCACACTCCCTCATACAACCCTATCCTCTCACCCTGGTCACTGTTTAACCACCAGGTGGCAGGCTTTACCTCATCCCTTGCACCATCCCGTCTGAACTTCCAGAGCTGAAATTAGTCACAATCTTATTGAAAGGACTGTCTGCGTGGATTTATTTACAGTTCTCTCCCACAGCAATGCCAAGGGACTTTGAGGATCTGAGACAAAGTTCCACGCTTGTGTGGGATGAAACATTGAAGCATTTTGTTTTTGATGATCAATATTTTTATGTTTGACCCATTGTGTGACATAAGCGGGAGACAGTGGCCAGTCATCCAGAGGCCCAGGCCCATGAGTTCAAATCCAACCACGGCAGCTGGTGGAACATAAAAATTTAATTAATGAGAATCTGGAATTTAAAGCTAGCCTCTTTAATGGTGACTACAAAACAATCATCGATTTTAATAAAAATCCATCTGGTTCACTAATGTCCTTTTTAGGGCAGGAAATCAACCATCTTCACCCAATCCTGGTTATAATGTGACTCCAGATCCACAGCAATGTGCTGAACACTTAACTGCCCTCTGACGTTGGGGTGAGTTTCATTCCAAAAGGGGGTTTTACCTGACTCACTCAGCATTAATTCAGCTATCTCCTGTAACAAAGGAACAGGGTGTGCATATTGTGGGGTTGATTTGCATTTAATTGCAAGTATCTATTGTGGCCAGACATTGCATTCCTTAAGCACAGTGGTATTTTGGCTAACAGTAAGTGTTTATATCAGAGAGGAACATGTTTTCCATAGAGTGATCTAACTTTGAGGTAGAGCATGGCTACAAAGCAAAGTTGAGTAGGATCACTGACAACAATGCATCCGTCCCTTGTGAGCTCAATGCATTTTCTGCTCGTTATCACCAGAAGGTCAGTGAAATGATGTCACCTGCCACAACAGCCCTTGTACCCTAAGTTACTGCCACAGACGTTAGATTGGTCGTCTTGAGAGTGAACCCTTTGAAATCGACTGGCCTGGATGGAATCCCGGCCTTGCACTCAGATCCTGTGTGGACCAGCTGATGGGAGTATTCGCTGACATCCTTAACCTCTTCTTACTGCGATGTGAGGTTCCCACCTGTTTCAAGAAGAGCACTAACATTTTGGTGCCAATGAAAAATCAGGCAATGAGTCTTAATGACTACTGCCTGGTGGCTCTGACATTCATCATTTTGAAGTGTTTTGAGAGGTTAATAATGGTACACATCAACTCCAGCCTGCCTTGATCCACTGCAATCTGCTACTGTCACAATAAATCCAAGGCAGACGCCATCTCCCTGGCCCTACATTCATCCCTGAAACATCTGGATAACAAGGACACCTATGTCAAAATTCTATTTATTGACCTTAGCTCTGCCTTCAGTACCATATTTCCAACCAAATTCGCCTCCAAACTGGGAGATCTAGAACTCTGCTCATCCATCTGCAACTGGATCCTTGATTTCCTGACCCATAGACTGCAATCAGTAAGAATTTGTGACAACACCTCCTCCACAATCCTCAATACCAGGGCCCCTCGAGGCTGCGTACTCAGCCCCTTAGAATGCTCCTTATATATTCAGGACTGTGGCCGAATTCAGCCACTTACAAATTTACTGATGACACCCCCGTAATGGGTCAGATCTTAAACAACAATGAAACAGTGTACAGGAAAGAGATAGAGAGCTTTGTGGCATGGTGTAAAGACAGCAATCTTTATCAGGAGCTGGTCATTGACTTCAGGAAGTGAAGTGGAGGACACCCCCATCTGTGTCAATGGTGCTGAGGTGGAGGTGGTCGAGGGCTTCAAGTTCCTAGGAATAAATATCACCAACAATTGGTGTATACCCTTGAGTTTAGAAGACTGAGAGGGGATCTGATTGAGACATATAAGATTATGAAAGGATTGGACACTCTGGCAGCAGGAAACATGTTTCCGCTGATGGGTGAGTGCCGAACCAGAGGACACAGCTTAAATACGGGGTAGACCATTTAGGACAGAGATGAGGAGAAACTTCTTCACCCAGAGAGTGGTGGCTGTGTGGAATGCTCTGCCCCAGAGGGCAGTGGAGGCCCAGTCTCTGGATTCATTTAAGAAAGAGTTGGATAGAGCTCTCAAAGATAGTGGAATCAAGGGTTATGGAGATGAGGCAGGAAGAGTTTACTGATTAGGAATGATCAGCCATGATCATATTGAATGGTGCAGGCTCGAAGGGCAGAATGGCCTACTCCTGCACCTATTGTCTATTGTCAATTTATCCTGGTCCATCCAGGTCGACATTACAGTCAAGAAAACATGGTGATATCTCTACTTCCTCAAAGGGCTAAGGAAATTCAGCATGTTCGCAATGATTCTTACCAATTTTTATAGATACACCATAGAAAGCATCCTGTCCAGATGCCTCACAGCTTGGTATGGCTACTGCTTTGCCCAAGACTGCAAGAAATTACAGAGTTGTGAACACAGTCCAGTCTGCCATGAAAACCAGACTTCCTTCCATTGACTCCATCTATCCTTCCTGCTGCATGGGGAAAGCAACCAACATAATCACAGACCCCTCCCACCCCTGTTATACTCTCTTCCACTCTCTTCCATTGGGCAGAAGACACAAACGTTTGAAAACACATACCAACAGATTCAAGAGCAGCTTCTTTTCCACTGTTATCAGACTTATGAACAGACCTCTTATATACTAGAGTTGATCTTTCTCTGCACCTTCTCTATAGCTGTAACACTATATTCTGCATTCAGTTCTATTATCCCAACGTACTTATGTAAGGTATGATTTGTCTGGATAGCACACACAACAGTACTTTCCATTCTATCTCAGTACATGTGACAATAATAAATCAAATCAAATCTCAGTACCCTTATGTGACATTGTATGATAAAGTGATGATGACATCAACATATAGAGTCATAGAGATGTATAGCATGGAAACAGACCCTTCAGTCCAACTTGTCCATGCTGACCAGATATCCTAACCCAATCTAATCCCACCTGCCAGCACCTGGCCTATATCCCTCCAAACCCTTCCTATTCATATACCCATCCAGGTGCCTTTTAAATGTTGCAATTGTACCAGCCTCTACCACTTCCTCTGGCAACTCATTCCGTATATATACCACCTTCTGAGTGAAAAAGTTGCCCCTTAGGTCTCTTTTATATCTTTCCCCTCTCACCCTAAACCTATGCCCTCTAGTTCTGGACTCCCCCACCCCAGGGAAAAGACTTTGTCTATTTATCCTATCCATGCCCCTCATGATTTTGTAAACCTCTATAAGGTCACCCCTCAGCCTCTGACACTCCAGAGTAGGACCGGAACATTTCAGAGAACACTTCTGGGACACCCGAACCAACCAACCCAACCACCCAGTGGCTCAACACTTCAACTCCCCCTCCCACTCCAGAGAAAACAGCCCTAGCCTGTTTGACCTCTCCCTATAGCTCAAATTCTCCAACCCCGGCAACATCCTTGCAAATCTTTTCTGAACCCTTTCAAGTTTCACAACATATTTCCATAGGAAGGAGACCAGAATTGCACACGGTATTCCAAAAGTGGCCTAACCAATGTCCTGTACAGCTGCAACATGACCTTTCAACAACTGTACTCAATACTCTGACCAATAAAGGAAAGCATACCTTCTTCACTATCCTATCTAACTGCGACTCCACTTTCAAGGAGCTATGAACCTGCACTCCAAGGTCTCTTTGTTCAGCCACACTCCCGAGGACCTTACCATTAAGTGTATAAGTCCTGCTAAGATTTGCTTTCCCAAAATGCAGCACCTCGCATTTATCTAAATTAAATCCATCTGCCACTTCTCAGCCCATTGGCCCATCTGATCAAGATCCTGTTGTAATCTGAGATAACCTTCTTCGCTGTCCACTACACCGCCAATTTTAGTGTCATCAGCAAACTTACTAACTGTACCTCTTATGCTTGCATCCAAATCATTTATATAAATGGTAAAAAGTAGTGGACCCCGCAGTGATCTTTGTGGCACTCCATTGGTCACAGGCCTCCAGTCTGAAAAACAACACTCCACCTCCACCCTCTGTCTTCTACCTTTGAGCCAATTCTGTATCCAAATGGCTAGTCCTCCTTGTATTCCATGAGATCTAACCTTGCTCACCGGTCTCCTATGGGGAACCTTGTCAAACGACTTACTGAAGTCCATATAGATCACATCCACTGCTCTGCCCTCATCAATCCTTTTTGTTACTTCAAAAAACTCAATCAAGTTTGTGAGACATGATTTCTCACACACAAAGCCATGTTGACTATCCCTCATCAGTCCTTGCCTTTCCAAATACATGTACATCCTGTCCCTCAGGATGTCCCTCAGTATATCTCTGGAAGATACACTGACCATGAGACATGACATAATGCACAGCAATGTGATTGACTCTTAACTGCTATTTAACATAGCTTGAACAAGCCCCTTAGTTCCAGGTTCAATTCAGGATGAGTGACAACTGTGGTCTTGCCACAGACACAGTCATACGTAAATATACACATGTATGCACACACGCACACGCACACATGCATACACATACTCATAGGCACACACGTGTGCAGTCATGTACACGCATGTACACACACACATATACATACGTACACACATGCAAAGAATTACACATGCACACGCACACACACGTACAGACAGACACACCGATGGACACAGACACACACATACTCACACCATGAGAATATAAAAGAAAAACAGATTGTTCAAATTGGGTGTTTTCCAGTAACCAGTGAAGGACATTTGGTACATTGGTCCTATACCATTTCTTAGATGTCCAGTTCCCCCAATTATTTTCTCAACATCTTATACGTTTTCCTTTGTAAATTATTTATCTAGTTATTTTTGAAGGTTACTATAGAATCTGCTTCCACTCCCCAATCCTGCAGCTTGTTCTGGAGCATGATAGTTTGCTGCAATGAAAATAGTCTCCTCATCTCCCCTCCAGCTCCTTCAATTTTTGCAAAGCCAGACATTTAAAAAAAAGAAATGCAGGAGACCTAAATGAAAATCTGTTTCACAAGAGAAAATAAGTGGTAATAAGAATGAAGTACTTCAGTGGTCTGAAGGGTTTAATTAAAACTCTGTTCTCTCTCATTTCTGTGTTTTGGTTAATAGCCACTGCTGCTGTTTACTACATAAAGCAAACCATTTTCTGATGTGACCTGGAAACATCTGGGATAAATTACATGCGATTCAGTTTTAATTTGAAACAAAAATGGGTATCCGTAGTCATAGGGAACAAGGTTTTTAAAAGAATGCACATCAGTAGTCAGTCGACACCTGACTAAATTGCTGGCCTGATTAGGCAGTCTCCAGGGTAATGTGTTTGTGTACCATTTCACACACAAACTGGTAATTTAATCACAGTCCTACATTCACGTGCTAACTGACTGAACTTCAACATGCATTCACAAGGCTGTCAAATGATGTCAGTGGTTCCATGATGGAAGTGATCATTTGCACCATCAGATTTTTTAAAAAAAATAGCTTGATAGAATTTAATTCATCTACCATTATAAAATGAATCTTTATTTCCCCTTCCCCCAGCTCCGTAGTGAATACATATTCATATTGGGCATAGGTGGGAAGGCTGACAGTGAATCTGTATGTCTCTCTAGATGCTGTAACAGTATAAATTATTTTATGTTTAACTGTGATGTGGAGGTGCCGTGTTGAACTGGGTTGGACAAGGTCAAAAGTCACACGACACCAGGTATAGTCCAACGGTTTATTTGAAAATATTAGCTCTCGGAGTGCTGCTCCTTCAGCAGGCACCAGCACTCCAAAAGCTAGTGTTTTCAAATAAACCAATTGACTATAATCTGGTGTCATGTGATTTTTGACTAATCAATCCCACAATTCAGCAGCTAATGTCTTGACCATAGGCTATTTGAAGCACCAAGATGCTTTATTTGGAAGCACTAGCTTTCGGAGCACTGCTCCTTCATCAGATGGCTGGAGAGAATCTTATATTCCACACCATCTGATGAAGGAGCAGCGCTCCGAAAGCTAGTGCTTCCAAATAAGCCTGGTGAACTATAACCTGGCGTTGTGATTTTTAACTTTGTACACCCCAGTCCAACACCGGTGTCTCCAAGTCAAGATGTTCTGGCCATGTTTTTGTCATTCATAAAGGAGAAATCTGCTGTTAAACAAACATTTTTGTGTTAAGTTGCACACTAAAGAAGCCTGGGTGCCATACTTGTTTTTATTTTGAGGTTGTATTAACAACTACAACAAAACCTCACTCCAATCCAGTATTCCTCACACAGCTGTCATGATTGTTCTCCTTTCCTTGTGGGGCTGACTGATTTAAAATCAAGGAACATTTTGCCATCTTTTCACTTGCTATAAATGAACTGCTAGAATGTTGGGAACAGAGAAAATTTTTTCAAATGTAAATGTGGTAGTAAGGTGAGAGGTGCAGAAAATAGAGCAGAAAATTACACAAAACTCTTGGGTGAAGTGAGTTGGTGGAACAGTTGCAGATAATAATGAAATGCAACATAGTGTGAGGATATGCACCAGTTCAGATCTTCGTTTGTTACTTCATGCTCACCGGGCCAATTTGTACACTTCAGACATTATCAGTTGCTGGAAAGAAAGTCTGAATGTCAAGCTAGAGCTAGTGGGGAAAAGAGTTGAACCAAGGGAATTTTGGGCTTAAATACACAACTTATCAGAAATCCAATTGGAATAGTCAAAGAGTGAATAGAAAGTTAGGTTTAACCTGTAAAAATTAATCGCAAACAGATTCAACAAAGTTAAAAATCACACAACACCAGGTTATAGTCCAACAAGTTTGATTGGAAGCACTAGCTTTCGGAGCGCTGCTTCTTCATCAGATTCAACAAGTGTAGTCACCTTCTGCAGATTTCACATTCAATTAAGCATCATGAAAGGTGGTATGTGGGCTGCTGCTGGTTTTAACCTCAGTTGCATTGTGGGTTATAAGTTTCTAAGTGAAAAAAATGCCAATCGTTGGAAAGAAACATTCAAACTATTCTGTTTAAAAACTAGCAAAGAATAAATCAAGAAGTCTGTTGTGTAGCATTTGTATCTTTGTGCAAGAAAGTCTGGGTTCAAGTCCCACTTCAGAGCATGTTGGTCAAGGAAAAAAATGTTCAACTGGCAAATTCTGCAACATGCCAATGGCGGGTGGAAAGAGTGGGACAGATCTCTAGTCAGCCATGTGATGGAAAGGCATTTGGAGTCTCTACTACAGCACTGTAACTCCAGACTGGAACATGCATGTAAAAGTGCAAGTTGCTAGAGCAACTGAACTCCCTGAATGAACTGGAGAGTATGGAATTGTACAGAGATTCCAATTTGCCTCGGGTTTTAAGGATCATCTTAAAGGAGGGGTCAGACATTGAGAGATTGGCGTGGTGAGGGGTGGGGTGGGGTAGTTGGTGGGATGTTGCATTTATGTGGGATGTATTAGCTGAAAGTGTGATGACCAATGGTAGAGCAAATTAAATCAGGAGGCCGGCATTTCAGAAATCCTTGCAGAATAGGAATTTTAATATGCAAGCACTTTTGGTCGGGGCACTAGTGTAGCTCAATGGGAGTAGAGGCGATGGCTAGACAGGAGTTTGTGCAGGTTATAGAGTTATAGAGATGTACAGCATGGAAACAGACCCTTCGGTCCAACCCGTCCATGCCGACCAGATATCCCAACCCAATCTAGTCCCACCTGCCAGCACCCGGCCCATATCCCTCCAAAGATGAAAAGAAAATCCGTGGAATACTGTCAATGAATACAAGTGTGGGAATATGGAACATACAACTTGGGAAGGGATCATTTTAGATTTGCTACTTATGAAAGGAGATTGAGAAATATGGAGAAAGTTTATGGAATTGTATTTAAAACATAAAAACTGACACAGCTCAGAAAATGTCAGGCTGCCTGGATAAGCCATATAGCTTGCTTTGTTTCCAGTAAATGTAAAAGCTGTCTCATACCCTTTAGACAGTTTATTTTGATAGAGAACTATCATTTCACCATACCATCTGTCTCGTTTAGTCTTCATCTCCCACACCCCTATTATAAATGGAACATTTTGCATTTTCTGGAATCACAGTCTGTCAGAGGTTCAGCTGGATGTGTAGAGTGTGTGTTGAAAGCGTGAGTTTGGCTTGTCATCTGGAGATGGTCTTAAATTCAGAAAGATGGTGTACAATAAAAGTATTTTTTTTAGCATTCTTGTTTTCTTCATTTCCATGCTGTCAGTTTGGGTGACAAGTTGCAGTGTATCCAGTTCGATGGTCTATGTTACTGAATTATTAGCGCAATGTCTCAAGAATTTAAAATTGCATAGAAGCAGGAGAAGGCCATTCAGCCTCTCAAGCCTGCTGTATTATTCATTTAGATAATGGCTGATGTGTATCTCGATCCTACTGACCTGCCTCTGCGTTCTTACAGAAACTACTCAGAGAGGATAATGACTGTGTGGGATTCACCTGGCTATGTATAATATTACTAAATGTTTGTACTGCCTTAAGTATTGTGAACCTTTTGAATAGTCTACCCTAACAGAGAGTAACAGGTGCTTGGTTATAGGGTATACTCAAGATTGAGATCAATAGGTTTTCAAGAAAGAAGAAAAGATGTTGTGATGATATCACTGGATGACTAGTTGAGAAGCCCAGGCTAATGGTCTGGGACACATTCTGCAGCTGATGGAATTTTAATTCAGTAAGTTACTAAAAGTTAGGAAAGTTTTGAAATTGAAAACAAGTAGTAATAGTGACCATGAAACTCTAGTTGTTCTGACCCATTGTTGGTTATAAAAATCCATCAGATTCATAAATGGTCTTTGGGGAAGGAAATCTGCTGCCCTTACCTGGTCTAGCCTGCATGTCACTCCAGACCCACAATAATTTGGTTTACTCCTGACTGTCTTCTGAAATAGCCCAGCAAGCACTCATTGCAAGGCAATTATAGATAGGCTACTAATATCAGTGTTGCCCACGACACCAATATCCAATGAAAAAATAAATAAAAGGAGGCATAGGATAGAAAAGTTGGCAGATCAGTCTTGACCTTATTTGATTACACGGCTGGTTCAATTTCCTTCTCTTTCAACAGCTCAATTCTGGTCTCCCTTCTGTAGGAAACTTGAAAGGCTGGAAGATTTGAGTTATAGGAAGCGTCTGAATAGGCTGGGGCTATTTTTCCTGGAGCGGAGGCTGACGGGTAACCTTGATAAAATCATGAGGGACATGGATAAGGTGATTAGCCAAGATCTTTTTCCCAGTGTAGGAGAATCCAAAACCAGAGGGCATCGGTTAAAGGTGAGAGGGGAAAGATATAGAAGGGACCTAAGGGGTGGGTGTGTGTGTGTGTGATGAACCGCCAGAGAAAGTGGCAGAGGTACAATTACAACATGTAAAGGGCGCCGACATGGTAACATGAATAGGAAGGGTTTCAAGGGATATGGACCAGATACTGGCGAATGGGATGAGGTTAATTTAGGATATCTGGTTGGCATGGACGAGTTGGACTGAGGGTCCGTTTCTGTGCTGTATATCTCTATAATTCTGAGAACACCAATCTGAATATCCAACAACCTACCTGACAATCTTGCTTTCAAAACTATAATGATTGTCCAATCAGTGATGAAAGGATCTTGCATGATGCATGTTTAGATTTGCAGTCCAATGGCTGAATTTACATTGTTGATGAAACATCTCTTTCCTTGATAAACATTGAAAGCTGAAATCTTCAAAATTATTCTGGAAAAACTATTTTCACAATTGGAACTTCAAATATTTAAATCATAGTTTGAGTTCAGGCCTTACCCAATTGTTGCTTAATCTATGACGTGAGATGATTCCCTCTTGGTTGTACCTTCTCCCCATGTAGAGGGAGAACAATTTATCTTCTGTTTACCAGTTCCCCTAAATATACAGCCACACTCTAAAATTTGCTAGCTGATGGAATGAAACTAGAAGACCGTAAGGCATAGGAGCAGGCATTAGGCCAGTTGACCCATTGAGTTTACTCTACCATTCAGTCATGGCTGATGAGTTTCTCAAACTCATCCCCCCATACCTTTGATCTATTAGATTAGATTAGATTACTTACAGTGTGGAAACAGGCCCTTCGGTCCAACAAGTCCATACCGACCCACAATCCCCACATCTATCTCTGTCTTAAATATTTATGTTAAGGCTTTCATTCCTTGGATCGTTCTCGTGAACCTCCTCTTGACCCACTCCAGGGCAGTACATCCTGGGGCGGCACGGTGGCTCAGTGGTTAGCACTGCTGCCTTACAGCACCAGGTTTGATTCCAGCCTTGGGTGACCGTCTGTGTGGAGTTTGCACATTCTCCCCGTGTCTGCGTGGGTTTCCTCCGGGTGCTCTGGTTTTCTCCCACAGTCCAAAGATGTGCAGGTTAGGTGGATTGGCCGTGCTAAATTGCCCGTAGTGTTAGGTGCATTAGTCAGAGGGAAATGGGTCTGGGTGGGTTACTCTTCGGAGGGCCGGTGTGGACTGGTTGGGCCGAAGGGCCTGTTTCCACACTGTAGGGAGTCTAATCCAGTCTAATCTTTCCTGATGTGTGCGATCCAAATTGCTCATAATGTCATAAATGTGGTCTGACCAGAGTCTTCCAAAGCCTCAGCGGTACATCTCTGCTTTTATATTCTAGTCCTTTCAAAATAAATGCGAAAATTGCATTTGCCTTCCTAACTACTGACTCAACCTGCAAGTTTATCTTGAGAGAATCCTGAACAAGGACTCCCAAGTCCCTTTGCACTTCAGATTTCTGAATTTTCTCCCCATTTAGAAAGTAGTCTATGCCTTTATTCTTCCTAACAAAGACCTCACTTTCCCGGGTTGTATATCTCTGCCACTACTTTGCCCAGTCTTTGAACCTGTCCAAATCCTTCTGCAGCCTCCCTGCCTCCTCAGTGCTACCTGTCCCTCCACAAACTTAACCAGAATGCCCTCAGTTTCTTCATCTAGATCATTAATGTATAAAGTGAAATGTTGTCATCCCAACACAGACCCTTGCGGAACACCTCTGATCACCAGCTGCCATCCTGAGAAGGATCCTTTTATCCCCACTCTCTGCTTTCTGCCAGACAGCCAGTCTTCTATCCATGCTAGTACCCTGCCTCTAATACCATTAGCCCTTATCCTACTCAGCAGCCTCCTGTGCAGCACCTTATCAAAGGCCTTCTGGCAGTCCAGATAGATAACATCCATTTGGGCTCTCCTTGGTCTAACCTACTTATTAACTCCTGAAAGAATTCTAACAGATTTGTCAGGCATGATCTCCCATTGATGAAACCATGCTGACTTTGCCCTGTTTTACCATATACTTCCAAGTTTTCAGAAATCTCATCCCTTACAATGAACTCCAAAATCTTACTTTGGCGTAAGTGAGGACTGCAGATGCTGGAGATTATAGTCAAGAGTGTGGTGTTGGAAAAGCACAGCAGGTCAGGCAGCACCCAAGGAGCAGCCCTGATGAAGGGCTTTTGCCCGAAACGTTGATACTCCTGCTCCTCAGATGCTGCCTGACCTGCTGTGCTTTTCCAGCACAACAGTCTCGGCTCCAAAATCTTACCAACAACTGAGGTCAGGCTAATCGGCCTGTAATTTCTTGTCTTTTGCCTTACTACCTTCTTGTACGGTGGGTTACATTAGCGATTTTCCAGACCTCTGGGACCCTTCCTGACTCCAGTGATTCTTGAAAGATCACCACTAACACCTCCACTATCTCTTCAGCTATCTCCTTCAGCACTCTGGGGTGTAGTCCATCTGGTCCAGATGATTTATCCACCTTTCAGTTTTTATTGTGCCTCTTTGGTGATGGCCACCATACTCACTTCTGCTCCCTGACTCTGTTGAATTTTTGGGATGTTACTTGTGTCTTCCACTGTGAAGACTGACACAAAGTACTTGCTCAGTTCCTCCGCCATTTTTGTTCCCCGTTACTACTTCTCCAGTGTCATTTTCCAGTGGCCCCATGTCCACTTTTGCCCATTATATATCTAAAGAAACGCGTCAAAGGGCAGTGGGAAGCCAGAGGATTGGGAAATTGACAAAGGACCAACAGCGGACAAATAAAAAAGAAACAAGGAGGGAGAAGATTAAATACGAAGGTAAGCTAGCCAGTAAGATAAAAAAGTTTCGTATTTAACCTTCTCCCTCCTTGTTTCTTTTTTATTTGTCCGCTGTTGGTCCTTTGTCAATTTCCCAATCTTCTGGCTTCCCACTGCCCTTTGACGCGTTATATGCTTTTCTTTTCCTTTTATGCTGTCCCTGACGTCCCTTGTCAGCCATGCTTGTCTTGTCCTCTCTTTAGGATGCTGCTCTTCTCGAGGGATGACTTTTTGCTTTGTGTCTCCCAAATTACTCTCCCAAATTGCCATTGCTGTTCCACTGTCTTTTCTGCTAGGCTCCACTCCCAGTCTGTTTCTGGCCAGCTCCTCCCTCATGCCTCTGTAATACATTTACATCTGATTTCAGCTTCTCCCCCTCAATTTGCAGAGTCAATTCTATCGTATTATGATCACTGCCTCCTGAGGGTTCCTTCACCTTAACCTCCCTTATCAGGTCTGCCTCATTACACAACACTAAATCCAGTATTGCCTGCTCCCTAGTGGGCCCCACCACATGCTGCTCCAAGAAGCCATCTCGTAGACACTCCACAATCTTATTTTCTTGCGATCCACTATCAACCTGATTTTCCCATTCCATCTGCATATTGAAATGCCCCATGATCACTGTAACCTTGCCTTTCTTACACGCCATTTCTATCTCATGGTTTATCTTGTGCCCCACATCCTTACTACTGTTTGGAGGCTTGTACATAACTCCCATTATGGTTTTTTTCACCTTTGCCGTTCCTTAACTCTGTCCACACAAATTTGAAATCATCTGACCCTATGTCGTTTCTTGCTATTGATTTAATTGCCTTTCTTACTAAAAAGGCAACCCCACCCCCTCAGCCCACCTGCCTGCCTTTTCAATAGGATATATATCCTTGGATATTTAACTCCCAGCCCTGATCCCCTTGCAGCCACGTCTCCATGATGCCCATCATATCATACCTGGCAATTTCAATCTGCGCCACAACTTTACTTCATGTACTGCATGAATTTAGATGCAGCATCTTTAGTCCTGTATTGACCGCCCCTCTTCTCATTGTCATCCCTTTATCTGATGTGCTTGACATTGTTTCCATTGGTGGGAGAGACTAGGACCTGAGGGCACAGCCAGAGAGTAAAGGGGAAGACCTTTTAAAGTGGAGATAAGGAGAAACTTCTTCAGTCAGAGAGTGGTAAGTCAATGGAATTCATTACCACAGAAGGCTGTGGAGGCCAGGTCATTGATAGGTTCTTGAGTGTCAATGGGATTGAGGATTATGGGGAGAAAGCAGGAGAATGGGGTTGAGAAACTTATCAGTTATGATTGAATGGTGGAGCAGACTCGACAGGCTGAATGGCCTAATGTCTGATGGTCTTAAGTTAGTTTCTCCCATAGAAAGGGTGTGGCAAGTATGGGAAATTTCTAATGGAGGTGATGGGGTCTGACCTGAGTCCTGTCATCACCGTTCACAATTGCCAGCTGCACAAGGTGGTTGGTGAGGTGGATCATCTTTGGGATCAAGGAGCACCCCTCCCCCACTCCCCGTGTCAAAAGATCAGAGGGTTAATTGACTTACAGTACTACCAGGGAGGCAGTGACTGCTGTCAGCACTGCAATTGCTAGGATTGATGTGGGCACATTCAGAGTAAGTGGTGGATTGAGTGTCACCTTGGTAGGGGTGCTTGGGAAGTGGTGTCAGCAGCAGGGGAAGGAGGTGGCTCTAACTGGGCCCCACCTTCCCAATGCTGCTTGTTTGATCCGGTAGTGAGTGCCTTTGAATGAGGAAACCTGCCCTGGGAATCCCATAAGTAGGTACATCAGGAAGTAGATACATCAGGATTTATTTCCGTGGGATGCGGATGTGAAACAGGCATTACTTCCCTTTTTAAGACCCTCAGATGGTATTGGAGTTGGGAGGTCATCCACAAACCTTCCTATTGGAGGCTTCATTATGGTAGGGGTCAGGAAGGTAGCAGGGTCCCTCGTGCGACTCTTGCACTTGTTATTTGCCCTGAAACACCAAGCTCACCACAGCGGAGGGCATTTCTTCTACCCTGCTTCTCTAAGAGTTACAAATGTCAACTTGGGGTCATCAGTAGCTGACATTGATGTAGCTACTTCAGGATATGAACTTGCTCCCCTATCCTGAGTTGGGGAAAGAACTAACTGCTCCAAACAAAGAAAGAATGCAAAGCCATGTTACACAAGCACCCTGTTTAAATTTACGTACTTCAGACTGCAATTAGAAAAGTTTTGTTAAGCCCATATCATTTTTATCTTTGTGCTTTTTTGAAACAGTGAACTGAAATGTGTTGAAACCCAGGAATTTACAAGGATAGCTGCATGCTTTGGAAATAAATTATTTGATACCTTTTCTGAACTCTGTGGAGTTGTGGGTTCTAGCAGGTGAACTGGAATCAAGAGGTTGTTTACAAGCAAAGCTGATTGGTTTGTGGACTAAGGACTAGTTATCAATGACGAAGGCCCTTTCCCTGCAGATGATTGGTTGTCAGGAAAATGAACTGCTTGGGCCGTGACCAAGACACAGAAGCTAGGCAAAAGTGAAGACTGCAGATGCTGGAGATCAGAGTCAAGATTAGAGTAGTGCTGGAAAAGCACAGCAGGTCAGGCAGCATCCGAGGAGCAGGAAAATTGACGTTTTGAGCAAAAGCCCTTCATCAGGAATGAGGCAGGAAGCCTCCGGGATGGAGAGATAAATAGATGTGGGGGTGGGGCTGGGGAGAAGGTAGCCAAGAGTACAATAGGTGGATGGTGGTGGGGATGAAGGTGACAGGTCGGAGAGGAGGGTGGAGCGGATAGGTGGGAAGGAAAGCTGGCAGTTAGGACAGGTGATGAGTATGGTGCTGAGCTGGAAGGTTGGAACTGGGATAAGGTGGGGGGAGGGGAAGTGAGGAAACTGGTGGTCCACATTGATGCCCTGGGGTTGAAGTGTTCCGAGACAGAAGATGAGGCGTTCCTCCTGCAGGCGTAGGGTGGTGAGGGAGTGGCGGTGGTGGAGGCTCAGGACCTGCATGTCCTTGGCAGAGTGGGAGGGGAGTTGAAATGTTGGGCCACGGGGCAGTGGGGCTGATTGTTGCGGGTGTCCCAGAGATGTTCCCTAAAGCGCTCTGCGGGAAGGCGTCCAGTCTCCCCGATGTAAAGGAGACCGTATCGGGAGCAACGGATACAATAAATGACATTGGTGGATGTGCAGGTGAAACTTTGGATGTGGAAGGCTCCTTTAGGGCCTTGGATAGAGGTGAGGGAGGAGGTGTAGGTGCAGGTTTTGCAATTCCTGCGGTGGCAGGGGAAGGTGCCAGGAGGGGAGGGTGGGTTATTGGGGGGCATGGACCTGACAATCATGGCGGAAACGGTCTTTGCGGAAAGCAGAAAGGGGTGGGGATGGAAATATATTCCTGGTAGTGGGGTCCATTTGGAGGTGGCGGAAGTGTTGGTGGATGATGCGGTTTATGTGGAGGTTGGTAGGGTGGAAGGTGAGAACCAGTTCTCTCCTTGTTGCAGTTGGAGGGGTGGGGTTTGAGAGCGGAGGTGTGGGATGTGGATGAGATGCGTTGGAGGGCATCTTCAACCAAGTGGGAAGGGAAATTACGGTCTTTAAAGAAGGAACTGGTCCTCCTGGGAGCAGATACGGCAGAGACGGAGGAATTGGGAAAACGGGACGGCATTTTTGCAGGAGATAGAGTGGGAAGAGGTTTTTTTTTCAGAAATGTTGGCGGATGATGTATTTTTTTCGGAAATGTCGGTGGATGATGCTTTTTTTTCTCTAATCAAGACACAGAAGCTAGTCAAACCAGAAGAGAAACAAGCAGATCTGCAGCCCCTAAAAACACACTATCTGTTCTCTGGAGTGAACCATTTTAATGTGAAAGAAAACCAACTTATAGAGTCATAGAGTCCTACAGCAGGGAGACAGGCCCTTTGGCCCAAACTGATCCATATCGATCAAAATGTCCGTCCATGCTAACCCCATTTCTCTGCTCTTGGCTCATATCCTTCTAAGCCTTTCCTATCCATGTATTTGTCCAAATGCTTTATAAATGTTGTTAATGTACCTGCCTCAAGTACTTCAGCTAGCAGCTCATTCCACGTGCATATAACCTTCTATGTGAAAACGTTGCCCCTTAGGGTTCCCTTTTATTCTTTCCCGTAACCATTCATAGATGCCCTCTAGTCCCTGATTCCCCAACTGTGGGAAAAAGACTAAATGTATTCACCCTATCCATGCTTTCATCTTCCCGTCAGTAGACGCTGTTGTTTATAACTTTGAATTGAATTGGATAGTCAGAAACTTTCATTTGTGAACCAGCCACCCTGTGCCTTTTGCAAATCAGTGAAAGCATTCTAAGAAAAGAGGATTGAGGAGAAACCTTCTGATGTGTGTGTCTGTGTGTGTGTGTGTATGACAGATGTGTCAAATGTCCATGTTTTTGGCATTTTATGTTGTGAGCTCAAAGTGTTGCTTCTGGGATGTGAGCACCAAACCTAGGCTGACATCTGATGGATGCTTAATAGAGACTGAAAAAGAGATGGCATTACAGAGGTGTATAGCATGGAAACAGAATCTTTGGTCCAATTCATCTATGCTAACCAGATATCCTAAACTGATCTAGTTCCATTTGCTAGCATTTGACCCGTATCCCTCTAAACCCTTCCTATTCGTGTATGCATCAAATGCCTTTTAAATTGTATCTGCATCCACCACTTCCTCTGGCAGTTCATTACATACACACACCACCCTCTGTGTGAAAAAGTTGTCCTTTTTAAATCTTTCCCCTCTCACCCTAAACCTGTGCCCTCTAGTTCTGGACTCCCATACCCTGGGAAAAAAGACTTTGGCTATTCACTCTATCCATGCCCCTCGTGATTTTGATGCTCTAGGGTGAAACATCCCAACCTATTCAGCCTCTCCTTCTTGCTCCAACCTTCAAACCCTGCCAACAACTTTGTAAATTCTTTCTGAACTCTGAAGTATCACAACATATTTCCTATAACAGGGAGACCAGAATTGAACACAGTATTTTAAAAGTGGTTTCACCAATGTCCTGTACAGCCACAACATGTCATCTGAACTCCTATACTGGGAGAAAGTGAGGTCTGCAGATGCTGGAGATCGGAGCTGAAAATGTATTGCTGGAAAAGCGCAGCAGGTCAGGCAGCATCCAAGGAGCAGGAGAATTGACGTTTCAGGCATGAGCCTTTCTTCAGGAATCTCAACTCCTATACTCAATACACTGACCAATGAAGGCAAGTGTGCCAAATGTCTCCTTCACCACCGAGTCTACCTGTGAATCCACTTTCAAGGAACGCTGTGCCCTCACCCATAGGTCCTTTGTTCAGCAACACTCCATTTATTGTATGAGTCAGACACTGATTTGCCTTTCCAAAATGCAGTACATCACATTTATCTGAATTAAACTCCATCTGCTACTCCTCGGCGTTTGGCCCAACTGATCAATGTCCCATTGTACTCTGGGATAACCCTCTTCGCTGTCCATGACACCATTCTGCAAACTTAGCCATTCCTCCTACATTCACATCCATGTCATTTATATAATTGATGAAACGCAGTGGACCCAGCACTGATCCTTGTTGCATACCGCTGGTCACAGGCCTCCAGTCTGAAAAGCAGCCACCACTACCTTCTGTCTCCTACCTTCAACCCAATTTTTTATCTAATTGGCTACCTCTCTCTGGATTCAATGTGATCTAACCTTACTAACCAGTCTCCCATGAGGTAACTTATCAATGACCTTGCTGAAGTCTATATTGACAACATCTACAGCTCTGCCTTGGTCAATCATCTTATTGGCTTCTTCGAAAAAGCTCAATCAAAGTGAGTTTTGAGAAGATTTGTAGCTCAGGTTGAGGTTCTGAAAGTAGGTTTGCTCGCTGAGCTGGAAGGTTCATTTCCAGACGTTTCGTCACCCTACTAGGTAACATCTTCAGTGGGCCTCAGGCAAAGCACTGTACATGATTCCTGCTTTCCATTTATATGTTTTGGTTTCTTTGGGTTGGTAATGTCATTTTCTGTGGTGATGTTACTTCCAGTTCTTTTTCTCAGGGAATGGTAGATGGGGTCTAACTCGATGTGTTTGTTGATAGAGTTAATCAAGTTAGTGAGACATGATTTCCCAAGCATGAAGCTGTGTTGATTCTCCCTAATCAATCCTTGCTTTTCCAAATATATGTGAATCCTGTCCGTCAGAATCCTCTCCAGCAACTTACCTGCCACTGATGTCAGGCTCACCGGTCTATATTTGCCAAAACTATCTCATGTCTCCTTTTTGCCCTCATGATTTCCCTCTTAAGTATACACTAGCTGCCTTTATACCCCTTGAAGGATTCACTCGATCCCAGCTGATTAAACCTAAAATTTTCTTGTACATACTTAACAAATTCCTGTCCATCCAAGCCCTTTATGCTGTGGTAGTCCCAGTCTATGTTTGAAAGTTTAAATTCCCCTACCATTACAACCTTACTATTCTTACAGATAACTGAGATCTCCTTAAATATTTGCTTCTCAATCCCATATAGTACAATCCCAATAAGGTGATCATCGCTTTCCTATTTCTCAATTCCACCCATGTAACTTTACTGGATGTTATCTGAGGAATATCCTTTAAAGTTTTAGTGAAGATCTGACTTCTGTTGAAGGATCGTGCCCAAACATCGACTCTCCTGCTCCTGTGCTGCTTGACCTGCTGTGCTTTTATCGATTTTGACGTTCCAGTGTCTGCAATCCTCACTATCTCCAAGCCTCTGACTAGAGAGTCCCCTATTACGAGCAATCGCTTGGAACCTGACATACCCCTCATTACAGTGGAGCCAGTCTCAGTACCAGAAACCTGGCTTTCAGTGCTATATTCCCCTGAGAGACCATCACCCCTGACATTATCCAAAACAAGATACTTGTTTGACATGGGGATAGCCACAGGAGACTCCTGTACTACCTTCTTAGCTGTCCTACCTTTCCTGGCAGTAACCTGATGGCATCGGCAGGTTCATTTAAGTATGTTACCATCCAGCAGCATAGTTTCATGGGTTTGCCAAGTGTGGTGCATCAGGTACATCAACCACAAATGTTAGTTTGAATATTCTTATGAATTGTGCTATCTTAATCCCTTGCTGTCACATTGTAACTCTACGGTTCATCTGAGAGTGAATTTTGACAAATTTTAGCCCTAGGCCAATAGCCCATAGCTTTTCTTTTTAGTTTTGGATATTCTGCAAGGATATGATGGGTTTTTTTTAAATCTAGTCTCCCATAGCAATACATCACTGATGATGGTAGAACTAAGCCACATTAACCCTTTCCCAAACGAACACAGATGAATGTTTCAGTTCTTTTACTGACAGAGCAATTGCCTGAATGTGCTGTAGTGTTAAGGGTTCAGATGGAGAGAAATTTGTTAAGTGTGTACAAGAAAATTTTCTGAATCAGTATGTGGATGTATCTACTAGAGAAGGTGCAACACTTGATCTTCTCTTAGGAAATAAAGCAGGGCAGGTAACTGAGGTGTCAGTGGGGTAGCACTTTGGAGCCAGCGATCGTAATTCTATTAGTTTTAAAATATCATGGGTATCAAAGAGTCCCTACAGTGTAATACAGGCCCTTCGGCTCAACACGTCCACACCGAACCGCCAAAGAGCAACCCATGCAGCTTCATTCCCCTACCTTTACCCCTGACTAATGCACCTAACCTACACATCCCTGAACACGGTGTGCAATTTGGCATGGCCAATTCACCTCACATGCACATCTTTGAATTGTGGGAGGAAACCGGAGGAAATCCATGCAGAGACGGAGAGAATGTACAAACTCTGCACAGGCAGTTGCCTGGAGCTGGAATTGAACCTGGGTCCCTGGCACTGTGAGGTAGCAGTGCTAACCGCTGAACCACTGTGCCACCCATACTGAGCCATAATGCTGCCCATGATGAATAGTGATTGAAAAGGACCTGGGTCTAAAAGTTGAAGTTCTAAATTGGAGGAAGGCCAATTTTGGCGGTATTAGGCAAGAACTTTCAAAAGCTGATTGGGGACAGATGTTCACAGGAAACAGGTGGCTGGAAAATGGGAAACCTTCAAAAATAAGATAACAAGAGTTCAGAGACAGTATATTCTTGTTAGGATGACAGGAAAGGCTGGTAAGTGTAGGGAATGCTGGGTGACTAGAGAAATTGAGTTTTTGGTAAAAAAAAAGGAAGCATATGTCAGTTATAGACAGGAGAGATCAAGTGAATCCTTAGAGTATAAAGGCAGTAGGAGTATACTTAAGAGGGAAATCATGAGGGCAAAAAGAAGACATGAGATAGCTTTGGTGAATAGGGTTAAGGAGAATCCAAAGGGTTTTTATAAATGCATTAAGGACAAAAGGGTAACAAGGGAGAGTACAGGGTCCCTCAAGGATCAACAAGGCAGCCTATGTGAGGAGCCTCAGGGTGATACTAAATTGTATTTTGCATTAGCGTTTACTGTGGAGAACGACATGGAAAATACAGAATGTGAGGAAATCAATGGTGACATCTTGAAACATATCCATATTACAGAGGAGGAGGTGCTGGATGTCTTGCAATGCATAAAAGTGGATAAATCCCCAGACTGTGGGAATTGGCTAACTTGGTGCCACTATTTAAGAAATGTGGTAAAGAAAAGCCAGATAACTATAGACCAGTGAGCCTGACGTCTGTGGCGGGCAACTTGTTGGAGGAAATGCTGGGGGACAGGATTTACATGTATTTGGAAAGGCAAGGACTGATTAGGGATAGTCAACATGGCTTTGTGTGTGGGAAATCATGTCTCATTGAATTTTTTGAAGAAGTAGCAAAGAAGGTTGATGAGGGCAGAGTGGTGGACATGATCTATATGAACTTCAATAAGGTGTTCGACAAGGTTCCCCATGGGAGACTGGTTAGCTAGGTTAGATCTCACGGAATTCAGGGAGAACTAGCCATTTAGATACAGAATTAGCTTGAAGGTAGAAGATAGAGGGTGATGGTGGAGGGTTGCTTTTCAGACTAGAGGCTGTGACCAGTGGTGTGCCACAAGGATCGATGCTGAGTCCACTGCTTTTCATCATTTATGTAAGTGATTTGGATGTGAGCATAAGAGATATAATTAGTAAGTTTGCAGATGACACCAAAGTTGGAGGTGTAGTGGACAGTGAAGAAGGCTACCTCAGATTACAACAGGATCTTGATCAGATGGGCCAATGGGCTGAGGAGTGGCAGGTGGAATTTAATTTAGATAAATGTGAGGTGCTGCATTTTGGGAAAGCAAATCAGAGCAGGGCTTAGCACTTAATGGTAAGGTCCTGGAGAATGTTGGTGAACAAAGAGTACAGGTTCATAGCTTAGAACATAGAACAATACAGCACAGAACAGGCCCTTCGGCCCAAGATGTTGTGCCGAACATTTGTCCTAGCTTAAGCATCTATCCGTGTACCTATCCAATTGCCGCTTAAAGGTCACCAATGATTCTGACTCTGCCACTCCCACAGGCAGCATATTCCATGCCCCCACCACTCTCTGGGTAAAGAACCTACCCCTGACATCCCCCGATACCTCCCACCCTTCACCTAAAATTTATGTCCCCTCTGTTGTACCCGGGGAAAAAGTCTCTGACTGTCTACTCTATCTATTCC
>NC_057718.1:15107681-15117693 GCF_004010195.1 Chiloscyllium plagiosum | reverse complement strand
TTGGTGCCAACATGCACCACGACTTCTGGTGCACACCCTCCCCCTTAAGGATTCTGAAGACACAGTCCGAGACGTCTCGGACCCTGGCACCCGGGAGGCAACAAACCATCCAAGAGTCTCGCCCACGTCCACAGAACCGCCTGTCTGTCCCTCTAACGAGAGAGTCTCCTATAACTAGCGCTCTCCTCCTCTCCCCCTTTCCCTTCTGAGCCTCAGAGCCGGACCTCGTGCCAGAGACCCGGTCACTGCAGCTTACCCCTGCTCGGCCGTCACCCCCAACCACAGTATCCAAAGCGGTATACTTATTGTTGAGGGGAACGACCACAGGAGTTCCCTGCACTGCCTGCTTCCTCCCCTTCCCACCTCTAACTGTTACCCAGCTACCTCTGTTCTCTGGCGTAACTATGTCCCTGTAGCTTCTATCTATCACCCTCTCAGCCTCTCGAAGAATTCTCAGTTCATCCAACGCCAGCTCCAGTTCCCTAACGCGGTCTGTGAGGAGCTGGAGCTGGCTGCACCTCCTGCAGGTGAAGTCGGCAGGAGCATCGGTGGTCACCCCCACCTCGAACATCCTGCAGGAGGAACATTCCACTGCCTGCACTGCCATAGCTCTACACTTCGTCTCCAAAACAAGAACACTAAGTAGCTTACCTGTTCAGCCAACTGAGTCCTTTATTTTTTAGTTTAGAATAGGAGGGAGGGTGGGAGACACTACACGTGTAGTGTCTCGGATTCCTTCTCCACTCAAATAACAATCACTTACCTTTCCGACCGACTTTGCACTCCGACTTCACTTCCGCCCAGCTCCCGCCGCTCTCTGCTGCAAAAAAGCTTCTTGAAAGTAGAATCGCAGGTAGATAGGATAGCGAAGAAGACATTTAGTCCGCTTTCCTTTATTGACTTAGAGCATTGAGTATAAGTTGGGAGGTCACGTTGTGGCTCTACAGGACATTAGTTAAACCACTTTTGGAATATTGTGTGCAATTCTGGTCTCCTTCCTGTTGGAAAGATGTTGTGAAAGTTGAAAGGGTTCAGAAAAGATTTTACAAGGATGTTGCCAGGGTTGGAGGATTTGAGCTATAAGGAGAGGCTGAAGTGGCTGGGGCTGTTTTCCCTGGAGCGTTGGAGGCTCTGGGGTGACCTTAAAGAGGTTTCGAAAATCATAAGGGGCATGCATAGGATAAATAGACAAAATCTGTTCCCTGGGTTGTGGGAGTCCAGAACTGGAGGACATAAGTTTAGGGTGAGAGGGGAAAGATATTAAAGGCACCTAAAAGGCAATGTTTTCACACAGAGGTTTATGTAGGTATGGAATGAGCTGCCAGAGGAAATGATGGAGGCTGGTACAATTACAGCATTTACAAGGCATCTGGGTGGGTATATGAATGGGGAGGGTTTAGAGGGATATAGGCGAAGGATTGGCAAGTGGGACTAGATTAGGTTATGATATCTGGTCAGCGTGGACAAGTTGGACCGAAGAGTCTGTTTCTGTGCTGTACAAGACCAAGTGTAAAGGGTTTGATGTGTGTCAGAGAGAGAGAGAGAGTTGTATTCTCTCAGAGTTAATCCTGATAGTCTGTAATGGATGAGTTGGACAGAAGGGTCTGTTTCTGATAATTGTTTGTGATATATCACCATTGGCAGTGTTGATTCATGCTTCCTAATGCGGTCTTGTTTATACCAATGACTGTTCGAAGGAACATTTTGGGATTCATCGAGTCTGAAGAACAGTGGGAGAGTGAGCATTTGTAATTGAGCCAACGATTTCTATTGTAGTGTTTTTGCCATGTGGACAGATTGTTGTTTCTTACTAAAAATGACATTGTTATTTCTTTGATGGAAGTTTTTATTTATTGTTGGAGCTGTTGATCAAAGAAGCACGCTGCATGTTTGAGGCAAATGAAATTTTTCATTATGGAATCTAATTATGTGCTGTGACTCCCCGGAACTCGGAATGATTTATTGTCCTGGTCACTCTCCTCTTACTGAATTGTCATAAATGCTTTACAAAAACATTGCTTTGAGTACCATTGACTATTGGCACCATTTGCAAGGACCTAAATAAAACATGACTTCGGTTTTCAGGCAAAGTTTCAAAATACAGTGAGAAACTTGGAGAAAATTGGTAATTATCACAGTGTTCATTTGATGTCCCTTATTACCCTAACCGCATGTTGCGGTTCATTTAATTAACAAAGCAACATTCATCTGCTGAATGGAAGAACTGTCATTGGATTTCCAAGTAGAGAAACTGCATGATGCTGCAAAACAACTTCCTACACACAAGCGGATCAGAATGTTGAATTCTCTGCTGCAAACTGCTTCAGGAACAATAAGCTGTATATTATTTTAGGTAGGAAATGGACACAAGCAGAAGGTGTGATTTGGCCTAGATGTTTTCAGTGGAGGCTAAGCAATGACATGGCCTTAATGGGCCAGGTGGCCTGATTGTGTGCTGCTACAACATTTGACAATAATTTATGACCTGTTTTATACAGATTTCAGAGCACCGTTTTTAACTGCTCATATTTCGACTATTCACCACCTTTTTGCCTCTCCTGATAAATGCAATTTGCTGGACAAGAATAATTTTCTGCAGCAGAGGGGAGTTGGAATCTTTATTTTTGTCCCTTCAAGATTTCACATCACAGCGTGCGATAAGTTATTATTTGGGAGAGGAGGGGGTCTGAAACTGTTAGCTATAGCAAGATTGATTTAAATAATGATCTCAGGGTCTCTTGTAAACATAATTGCTGTGCTGTCTTAATTAAGTTTAAGATGTGCAAGCTTTCTTGTTCTTGAAATTTGCCTGTTATTGTAAATAGGTGAAAGGACAAATATCGAGCTTGAGTGTATTGTGGGAGACTTTAGTGCATTAATTTTATCAGCTTGTTTGGAGTCTGCACTCAGTGACTCTGTGAATTAGCTTTTATTATTGGTATGTTTGTTGGCCTATGTTTGAAACTTTGTTTTTCAGTGTCTTTTAACACTGTTTGTTATCCAATTTCCAGTCGATGCTTTTGTTTCCTCCATATATTCTCTAAAGTCATAGTGTGGTTTACTATATCACACAATGGTTACTAACTTGAAAGGATATGTTGGTGGGGTTGGCATTACGTGGGGTTGGCATTACTTTGTGTATCGTGGGAGCAGTGTGATTTTGGGTGATCTAAATTATTTGAGTGGGTAGCGTGTGAACTCATAGCAGATGCAATGGCCTAGTGGTATTGTTGCTAGACTGTTAATCCAGAGACCCAGTGAATGTTCTGGGAATACTTTTCAAATCCCGCCATGAGAGGCAGTGGAATCTGAATTCAATAAAGACTTACTTTTCAGTGATGGGCCATTGATTATAATGGGGAGAGGATTAAGGTTAAGTATATCAACTTGGGGCACATTTTTAAGGTGAGAAGTGAAACATTTAAAAAGGACAACATTTTTTAAACAGAGAATAGTTAGTGTGTGGAATGAACTGCCAAAGGAAGTAGTGGATGCACGTACAGTTACAATGTTTAGAAAACATTTAGATAAGTACATATATAGGAAAGGTTTAGTGTGATATGGGCTAAATGCAGGCAGGTGATTAGATTACTTACAGTGTAGAAACAGGCCCTTCGGCCCAACAAGTCCACACTGACCCTCCGAAGCGCAACCCACCCAGACCCATTCCCCTACATTTACCCCTTCACCAAACACTACAGGCAATTTAGCGTGGCCAATTCACCTAACTTGCACATTTTTTTTGGACTGTGGGAGGAAACTGGAGTACCCGGAGGAAACCCACGCAGACACGGGGAGAACGTGCAAACTCCACACAGTCAGTCGCCTGAGACAGGAATTGAACCCGGGTCTCTGGCGCTGTGAGGCAGCAGTGCTAACCACAGTGCCACCGTGCCGCCCTGTGGGACTAGTTTAGTTTGGGAACGTGGTCAGCATGGACTAATTGGACTGAAGGGTCTGTTTCCATGCTGTATCACTCTGTTAGCAGCTCACCAAAGCCACAAGGCTGACCTGTTAAGCCAAAGCAAAGTACTGCTTTTGCATTTTGATAAGAATAATCCTCCTTGTTGACTTGTGTCGATGTGAAATCAATAAGAAAAATGTTCATGTATAAGGTGTCTTTCATGATATTTGAATAAGGCAAACACCTCACAGCCAAATTAGTACTCATTCCATTGTTCACATTGGTGTGCTACAGAAAACACGGCAGCCAATCTGCACACAGCAAGGTCCCACAAACAACAGTATGATTAAGGGCAATTTGGTTTCCATAATGTTGGTTCAGGGATGACTGTTGGTCACGCAATAGTTAGTAAAAGAAGAATGGAATAGAGATTGTGCAGTATATTTTTCTTATTTCTTCAATCATTGTAGGATCTACATCACCTCAACCTTGCCATTGAGTGTTGCAGAGGGAATCATCAGTGATTGCAAGGTGCAGCTAAATGCTATAGTCGGGAAGTTAATGGTGTACTACAGAATGGGCTTTGAGAGCCAATATGACCTTTTTTTTTAATTGACACTTGTTGTAGTTTTTTTTATTCCAGTACTTGGCCATTGAGTTGTATAGTATGGAAACAGACCCTTTGGTCCAACCCATCCATGCCAACCAGATATCCTAAATTAATCTAGACCCATTTGCCAACATTTGGCCCATATCGGTCTAATCCTTTCCTATTCTTATACCCATCCAAATACCTTTTAAAAGTTGTACTTTTACCAGCCTCCTCCACTTTGTGCACTGTGCCAACCTCTGAATTAAAGACCATTTTCATAGCAGACCGTTTTGCCAACATCACTTGTAGTGGTATGAAAGACTTGCTTGTGATTGTCTCCTCCTTTGGAACCCGATTCACTGTTGCTAATCATCAGTTCCCCCAGTGGATGGTTGCGCTTGAGCACCCTCTTGCCGATGAGGGAATTTGTAGGTTGTGATCTGAATCTGACAATTCTGATGAGATGTGCTCCTTGTCAAAGTGAAACTCATTGGCATTTATCGCCACAAAAATGATGTTCAGTTTTCCCATGATTCCACGTTTTATTTAATGCCAGCTATTGTGTCTGCAAGGTACATAAGAAAGGTTTTAGCAGGATCAATGCCAGGCATTGTCTGAATTACAGCAGTTCTGTTTTCAAAGATGTATTTGGTATCCTTAAATGTGGAGGCTCAACCCCAAAAAAGCAATCTTGATCTGCAACTTAGTAATTTTACTACCTCCCTTCCTTCACTCTGTAACTTCACACCTCGACCATGGATTGAGCCCCAAAGGTACTTTCCCCTTCCTTTATTAATCAACTTCCCTTTCTCCAAAATTGGCAACATGGTGGCTCAGTGGATCGTACTGCTACCTCACAGGCGCTCAGGTTCGATTCCAGCCGTGGATGACTCTCCGTATGGAGTTTGCATATTCTGCCTGTGTTTATGTGGGTTTGCTCTGGTGTCCAAAGATGTGCAGGTTAGGATTGGCTTGGCTAAGGTGTCCATAGTGTCCAGGGGTGTGTAAGCTGGGTAGATTAGCCATGGGAAATGCAAAGTTGCAAGGATAGGGTAGCGGGGTAGGTCTGGTATGGACTCCTTGGGCCGAATGGCTTGTTGCCACACTGTAGAGATTCTGTGATCTCCAAATCCTCTGTAGTGCTCTTTGTTTTGCTTTCTTGTGTGTTGGTAAGTTTAACCTGGATTCAGCTTTCTTGAAAACCTCAAAAGTTTTATTAGCAGCTGAGATGACAGCTTGAAATTACAGATAATTGTTTGAAACCACCTCCTTGTAATGCTTCTTGCTGGACTGCTCATACAGTTTGCATTCTAGTCTTTGGCTCGTTAGCATATCAAACTCATTAAGCATAACACTTCTTAAAGGCATCATGTAACAGTCTTCAAACAGTTATTTGCTGTATCTGTGAATCACCTTAGGATCTTTTCTTTCTCCATGTTGAAAGGTGCTTACTGCTTTTAAGTTCACCAAGAGGTTAATTGAGCCGTGTCATAAATTCTAAACATTTGTTTTCTTTTTCCGCTTCCAAGTTCCTTAGTAGCACTTCAATATCTCTTATGTGAAATATTTTTTGTCTCTAGGTCTTTGGCTAGAGTGGCTTAAAATCCAGTCAAAATATCCAGAGTTAAATGTTACTGTAACTAAAATTGTGTTTTGTGCATATGTCAATCATTTCCAAGATCACTGGAGCTTAATTTTTTCAGAGGCAGAGTAATAATTATTGATTTAGTAAGTGTCATGACCTTGGTGGGAATATGTGCTGGCAATCAAGTACCACTATTCCACAAGTTGTCACATGTGTAAAGTATGAATATGATCAATTTAATGTTGAAGATGGTTAATACCTGATTGATAACACTATCTAAGATGATCGAACACAACCAGATTTCATCAATGAATAAGAAAATCATACAACCCCCAAATATTTATTGTAACAAAGATATCAGAGAGTCATGGAGACATACAGTATGGAAACAGACTCTTTAGTCCAACAGCCCATGCCAACCATGTTCTTAAACTAAACTAGTCCCACCTGTCTGTGTTCAGCCCATATCCTCCAAATCTTTCCTATTCATGAACTTGTCTGAATATCTTTTGAACATTGTAACTGTATCTGCATCCATCACTTTCTCTGGCAGTTCATTCTATACACAAATCACTTTATGTATAAAGAAAAGTTTGGCAAAAAAAAAGATTAATTACTAATATGTTTACCTGAACTATATACTCTTAGAATATAAATATACACACATTCATTCCGATATAGGACTGGACTGACCAGACAGACAAGACAAACGAATGTTTCAGGAATATGCTGAGTGGAAAATATAGGCAAAAGAAGACTCAAAGTATTTGAATCAGAGTCCAATTTTTAAAGGATGGAGTGAGGTGATTCTTTCTCAGTTGTTGACTGTGGTGTTCCTCAATATGGTAGCTGGTCAGTTGGACCTAGGTCTTGACTTGAATTTGCAGTTTTCTTTTTTTTTCAGACTGGGTGCTATTTTTCGTCTGTTTTATTTATGTGTATATATTGTATATACAATATGTTTGCCTATGCATATATAGTACATATAGTTATGTATATGTGTGTTTTATATATATATATGAGAGAGAGAAACTTTGCCTATTGGCAGGCATGCTGGTCTGAGGCTA
Source organism: Chiloscyllium plagiosum (assembly GCF_004010195.1). Lineage (NCBI taxonomy): Eukaryota > Metazoa > Chordata > Chondrichthyes > Orectolobiformes > Hemiscylliidae > Chiloscyllium > Chiloscyllium plagiosum. The sequence goes on along the minus strand of NC_057718.1, from coordinate 15,110,545 downwards.
ACCGCATACTCTCACCTTAATTCTGTGTCAAACCACTTTAAACCAATCCGCAAGCTGTTGCTGGGCTCGGACTTTTTTTCTAATTTTCAAAGACATCTTGTGCTGGCATGTCCCATGAAAGTATCAAAATCCAGCTTTAGCGACAGGGATCCAAGATGGTGGTGATCTAAGAAGATCACACTGCAGAGCTCTGCATCACAGCACAAGCGGGACAAACCTTTAACCCGCCCAACCCAGACCATCGCGATATCTTGGGACTCCAGAAAGATCGTGGAGTCCCAAGAAACTTCTAAAAATGAACTTACCTGCGTCTCCAGCTGTCCAGAGATGCCAAGAAAGGGAGGAGGAGCATCCGAGGCCGGGTCTGCAGCTCAGTCTGCAGCAGCCTCGAAGCCGATTACTCTCTAGGACCTGGTGAATGAGCTCATGAAATCTCGCGAGATGTTGGGGAAACAGATTGAAGAGAAGCTGGCTCCAGTCTTTCTCATGCTGCAGAAGCATGAGCAGTAGCTGGGAGACCTGGAGAAGAGGACGGATGAGGTGGAGCACAGGGTCACAGTGGTGGAAGCTGATGCCAGTTCATTCAAGGATAGGATCCAAGCCCTGGAGACGCAGGTCGTAATTTGTGCGTACAAATGGATGATCTTGAGAACAAGGGCAAGAGAAAAAACATTCAGATCATCGGTCTGCCTGAGGGTAAGGAAGGTGAGCGGCCAATGGAATTTGTTAAGGACTGGCTGCTGAAATTCCTTGACTTGGAGGCTGGCATGAGAGAATTGAAGATAGAGAGGGCTCACCGGGTTGCAGCATGGAGATGGCCCTGGGTGAATGCCGTCGTCCTCTCCTGGTGCGGTTCCATCATTACTGGGATAAGGAGAGAGTCATGGAGGCTTCCAGAGTCCAGGAGAAGGATCTGGAGGCCCTAATTTATGAGGGCTCTAAGATCATGTTCTTTCAGGACTTCTCAGCAGTGGTCACCCAGAAACGAAAATCTGACAACGGGGTCAAGAGAAGATGAGGAAGCTTGGGATTCAGTACTCCCTGAGGTATCCAGCAGTGCTTCGGAACGCCTTAGATGGATCCATACATCGCTTTGACACGTTGGAGAAGGCAAGAGACTTTGTGGACAAACTAACCTAAATTGAACAATTTTAGTATGTATAAATAGTGTTGTTTGGGTATGTCTTTATTGTTTTGTGAAAGAAATGGAGGAAGTCTAGTTGGAGCTTTATCTTTCCTTTTCTCCTTTATTGATAATAATTTGATTTAAACTATGTTTGGTGTGGTGGAGACGTACCTTTTCAATTTCTAAATTAAGATATATCAAAGGATGGGTGGGGTATTTATTCCCCCTTTTTTAAAAAAATAACTTTTTTATTCATATTGGTATTTTATGTGGTGTTTACTCTTTTCTGCTTGTGTTTGTAGTGCGGCTCTAGCTGGGAGAAGTGAAGGTGGCTGGGATGGTTAGATGCCTACTTATGGGCAGTTTGGGACAGGTAGTTGCCCCCTCTGGGCAGGGGGTGTTGGCGCTTTATATGTTGGTTTGTTTTTTGGTTTTTGTTGTTCTTAATTTTCAATAGTTTTGTAGGTTTGTTAAATGTAGTGGTTTTAGTTTATGTAGTTTTTATATTTGGTGGATCATGTGACACTAAGGCTTGGTGATTTGTGGTTCAGGTTCCTCCCCTCTGGAATTTAAATGTTATTGCAGAAGGTTATGTCTAATGACTTGATTAAATGGTGTACCTGGAATATCAAGGGAATTAACTCACCAATTAAGAGGAAGAAGGTACTCTTGAAACTTAGAAAGGAAAAGGTGGATAATGCTTTGTTACAGGAAACACACTTGGATGACAAGGAGCATCTGAAATTACAGCAGAATGGCTTTGACCGAGTTTATTTTTCATCATTTAAAACAAGAAGTAGGGGAGTGGCTAAATTGGTTGGGAGGAGTCTCCTATTTAAGTTGTTAAAGTGTGTTAAAGACACACACGGGAGGTTTGTAATTCTTAAAGCTTTAATAAATTGGGACGAATATGGTGTTTTAAATCCCCTTAAATTTTTGGTAGACGCTTTTTCTAAGTCTCGAGTCCTAGCACATCATTGTAGGAGGAGATTTTAACTGTCTCATGGATCCCACAGTAGACAGGTTGCCCAAAGGTCCCTCGATATCCTCTGTACAAACTAAATAGATATTGGGTCTGTATGGGGAATGAGGGTTGGTGGATGTCTGGAGGCATTTCCATCCTACAGGTAGGGATTTCACATTTTTCTCCAATCCGTCCAGATGTCACACTAGGATTGATTGTTTTTCTGACCCCTGCGGTAACCCTGGATTTGGTGGCATGCTGTACGATTGGTAATATTACAACTTTGATCATGCAGCTGAGAAGGCCTGCTTTGACAGGCCCTCGCTGGTCAAACTACAGAGGATTACGGCTCTGCGGTCTGCACTAAATTCCGTGCTCACGCAGATGGCAAAGAAGGAGCTGGCTTTTGCAAAGCAAAGGTTATACAAGCATGGTGACAAACCAGGCAAATACTTAGCATATCTCGCCAGAAAGAGGAGTGCCCTACAAACCATTACAGCGATTAGGGAAGGGAATCTTCTTTAAGGATCTGAAGCTCCCAGGTGTGACTCCCGAACAACCGTCCTTTCTCAATGCCCCATGATGAGAGCAAGAAGTGCAGGAAGCTGTGAGGCAGCTTCAGAGTGGAAAGGCGCCCGGTCCTGATGGACTTCCCAGTGAATTCTATAAGGAATTTATAAGTATACTGTCAAGCCCGATGCTGAATATGTTTAATGATTCATACAGTCATGTTTGTCTCCCACCATCTCTGAGAGAGGCCAATATTTCACTTAT
>NC_057718.1:15100854-15107473 GCF_004010195.1 Chiloscyllium plagiosum | reverse complement strand
CACCATTACTTTTTACGTTGGTGATTGAACCATTGGCAGAGGCCATTCGTGGGGATCCCAATATATCAGCTCCAGAAGTGGGGTCAAAATTACATAAGATTTCATTGAATGCAGGTGATGTCCTAGTTTTTTGACAAATCCAGCAGTTTCAGTGCTTCGCCTGACACAATGCATTTGTACATTTGGAGATTTTTTCAGGGTACAAGATTAACTTTGCGAAATCAGCAGCTATGCTTATGGGTGGTCTTATGAAGGAGCTAGGTCTTGAGGGTGACTATAGATTCCCATTTAGTTGGTCACAGGGGGGTTTTGTGTATTTGGGCCTATTCATTACTCCAGTTCTGGATCGCTGTTCAAAGCTAATTTTATCCAATTCTTTGAAAGAAATTAAATGATCGTTTGCTATACCCTATACGGATGCTCCCCCTGATTTTCAATAAGCAAACACTTAGGAGGCTGAACGGCTGGTTCAGCTCCTTTATTTGGCATCGTAAGCGGCCCCTCATTAAATTTAGTAAGCTGCATCTGCCTCACAGATTGGAGGGAGTGGACCTTCCAGACGTTAAAAATTACCAATTAAGCTCGCTTTTGTCCGACATGAGTGATCATGTTTGTGGAGATCCTCTTTCAATATGGCTAGATATCGAAGCCTCCCAGGCAAGGTGCCTCCTTACCAGTTTGCTGTTTTTGGAAAGAATGAGGACAGTAAGGGAATATTGCCATAATCCAATAGTCATCAATACTGTTAAAGCATGGAGGGCAATTTGTCAGAGAAAAGACAATATTGACAAAACATCTTTGTTTACACCTTTAGTGGGTATGCCGGGTTTTCAACCAGGGATGATAGGTTCAGGATTTAAACGTTGGACAGCTAGGGGTGTGTTTTGCATGGGTGATTTATGTGAGGGAGATGTAATGATGTCCTTCAATCAGTTAGTACAGAAGTACGAGCAATCTAATAGAGACCTCTTTAGTTTTTTTCAAGTTAAGGATTTTATTCAAAAAAAGACCACACTTTTGACTGATCCCTGCCAATCCGACATAGCGAGAGGGGTGCTAAGTGCTAAGAATACACTCTCTGTCAGTACTTTATATCACCAGTTGGGTGGTGCCCCCTCAGATGAGTTTGATCGACTCTGCAAGATGTGGGAAAGAGATCTGGGTGTTGAATTTTCTTCAGAGGCATGGGAGGATATTTGGGAGAATGCAAGGAAGATATCAATTTGCAATAGGACCAATGCTTTACAGTTGAAGATTCTCCACAGGGTCCACTTAGCCCCAGACCGTTTGTCAAAATTTAAACCAGTGGTCTCTTCAGCGTATCCCAAGTGCAAGGTCTGCACGGGCACTCTTACCCATTGTCTTTGGTCTTGTGACAGGCTTCAAACATATTGGAGTGCTGTGGCAGACACAATGGAGAGGAATTTGGGTGTAAGGATGGAGAAGGACCCTAATTCTCTCCTTTTGGGCTTGCCCGCTGTATTTCCTGCAGACGCACATAAGAAAAAAGTTTTCAATATTCTCATGTTCTGTGCAGGAAATAATATCTTGCTAGGCTGGATATCCAAAAACCTCCCAGGCCTGTCGGGTTGGCGGAAGATTGTTATGGAGCATATTCCCCTGGGTTTTCTCACAAGTATGGTAGACCACAAAACTGAGAATTTTTACAAGACATGGCAACCCTTTTTGGAATATCTGGAAACAGATTTATCTGCCACACTAACAAGGGCTTTTATATAGCTGTAGTGATTGTGTTTTACGAGTCCAATATCCAGGGAGTAGAAGCTGTAAACATATGAGCATTTTGTTTGACTGGGCTGAGTTATTACTATTTATTAGTTTGTTGTTGGTTATTTATTTATTAGTTAAATAGCCAGTTTGAGTTTGTTTATTCTATATTTTTCAATATATGTTTATATATTTGTTCATGAGGGTGAGTTGGGTTTTTTAAACTTGGTTTTTTTTTGTACTGTTTTGAATTGTATTGTTTTGTACTTGTAATATTAAAAAATCTATTTTTTCTTTAAAAATATATTTCTAAAAAAATCCAGCTTCTTTGAGTTGTGAAAAAAAACTTGCAATCCAAACTTCGTTTTGTTTTGGTTTTTATTTCCAAATAACATGTCGACCTTACACAAAGCCCTTGCGCCTATTATGTAAGGACTTTTTTTATGCTTTCACTGCAAAAGTGCTCAGTCTTTAGGCAGAGGTCTATTTATACAAATAATAAATGGTGAAAGAACGTTTAGAATACTTATGTTAATACTTATGGTAAATTCTTAATTTTGTGTAGTTGCAAGAAAGTATCTTGCAGAGATAGAACCACCATTCTGTAAATTTACAATTGGAATCAAGCTGTATGACTCAAAGTATTTTCTTGATTTGTATCAAACCCCGTTTTAAAGGAGTGTTTTTCCATCTTGCTTTCTCTTCCTGTGTATTTAAAAAAAGTAGTTGTGTTAAGAATAGCGGGCAATGCAAACCAAATAAAAATTTGCAAACGATACAAAACTTGGACACCTTGTGAGCTGTGGTAATGGACTTCAGGAGGACATAGACAATGTAGTGACATTGGCAAGGCAGTACGTCTTCACCTTGCATCATTCACTTGTGAAAATTAATATTGTGCATTATTATGAATAGATTTTATTTCTATTAATATTTTATAGTCAGACATTTATTTTAGGTTGAAAGGTATAATACTGATTGTGGAACTATGAGATCATGCACTTTCCCCGAAAAATCTATTGGTAGAAATTCACATGGCTCACATGACATAATACTGTGTTCCTACAACAGTTATTGAATGTTTTTATGCACCGTCTACACAATCAATAAAGTGGCTAGATTAAGTTGCCGCCTTTGATATTATTTGATGGTTGGCGGGTTTGAAAACAGGGTGAGGAATGGAATATGAAATTTTGTGCATGATTACTGTAAATACGTGGAAATCTATATGTTGGTCAATATATGTGGATGTATAACAGTGGATTGGGACTTTACATTCTCACTGCTGAGAGCTTGTTTTTACTTGCGTAGTATCATGAATTAGCAATCATTTGCACACCCCCAAAATGTTGCACTTGGTCAGAGAATTGCTGGACACATAGCTGATGAAATGGAATCCCAAGAGGTGTGAGGTGAGAGATTTTAGTCGGCAGCGTGAGGGAAGGCAATATCAAATAAAAGATGCAATTTTATAGACGTGGCAGGAGAAGAGAGCCCTGGAGGTTTATGCACATAAGTAGTTGAAGGAGACAGCAGGACAAGTGTGCAACTGGTTCACAAAGACACATGTGGTCTTGGGCTTGATAAATGGAGGTACAGAGTAAAAAGGTAAGGAGATAATTATGGTGAACCTTTATGGTACTAGTTTCAACTGGAGCTTGTTCCAATTTGGGCTCTACATTATAGAAAGAAGGTGAAAACACCTGTGAGCAAGCAGGAAGGATTTGTGTAAATAGTTCCAAGGTAGAGAGGCTTCACTTACATGGATAGGTTGGAGAGGCTGCAACAACTCTTAAGTTGTGGTCCATGTGGATACCAATAACATGGGTACAACTAAGAACAGGTTTTCATTGAAGGAGTATAAGGGGCGAGGCATGAAATTAAAAAGAACCTCAAAGATTGTAATTGTTGCCTGATCTGCATGCACATTGGCATAAAATACATTAGCGCAATGAATGCATGGCTCTAAGACTGATGTGGAAGAAGTGGGTTCTGGTTCATGGGCCAATAGCAGCAGAATTGGGAAAATTGGAGGCCGGTCCTTTGGAGCAGTCTCCACTGGACCTGTGCTGGGGCCACGATTCTTCCAAACCACATCAACTAGGAAAGTAGAGAGGGCTTTAAACTAAATAGTGGGGGCAAGGGATCAATTGAGGAAAGATGTGCTGCATCAAAGAGTGGAGACAATGTAAGAGCGGAAAATAATGGCTCTGGAAAATAAGGGCTAGAGAATGGCAGGCTGGCGGAGAGAGAAAACAAAACCGAGGAATGCACCAACAATCAAGACTAAGTGTTACAAAGATAAGAAAAAGACTCTGTTTGAATAAGCTTAGTAATTCATTGTAAATTAATTGATCATGTGCATTGAAGTCAATCAATACGATCTGATCGCCATTACAGGGATGTGGTTTCAGGATGATGTGGATTGGGTTCTGAATATTGAGGCATATATGACTTTGAAGAAAGTTATGAAGGTAGGTAAAGGTGAAGGGCTAGCACTGTGAAGGGCTTTTATGCAATAGTCCAAGATAACCGTGGTTCAGGTGAGCACGTGATGAAGGGTTCGTCATAATCACGAGTGACTTTAATCTTCATAAAAATTGGAAAAAATCAGATTGGTAGCAGTAGCCTGGATAAGGACTTCATAGAACATAGAACATAGAAAATTACAGCACAGAACAGGCCCTTCTGCCCACGATGTTGTGCTGAAGATTATTCCTAATCTAAAATAAAATAACCTAACCTATGCACCCCTCAATTCACTGCTGTCCATGTGCATGTCCAACGGTCGCTTAAATGTCCCTAATGACTCTGTTTCCACCACCACCAGTGGCAACACATTCCATGCATTCACAACTCTTTGCGTAAAGAACCTACCTTTGACATCTTCTATATAACTTCCTACTAATATCTTATAACTATGATCTGTTGTGCCAGTCAATCCTGCCCTAGGGAATCATCTCTGGCTATCGACTCTATCCATGCCTCTCATTATCTTGTATACCTCGATCAGGTCACCTCTCTTCCTCCTTCTCTCCAGGGAGAAAAGTCCGAGCTTAGTCATCCTCTGTTCACAAGACAAACCCTCCAGTCCAGGCAGAATCCTGGTAAAGCTTCTTTGCACCCTCTTGAAAGCCTACGTATCTTTCCTATAATTGGGCGACCAGAACTGGACACAATATTCCAAGTATGGTCTCACAGTAAAACCTCGCAGCTCTTAAATTCGATCCCCTGGTAATGAAAGCCAAAACACCATTTGCTTTCTTAGCAACCCTATCTACTTGGGTGGCAACTTTGAGGGATCTATGCACTTGAACACCAAGATCTCTCTGTTCCTCCACACTGCTAAGAATCCTGTCTTTAATCCTATATTCAGCATTCAAGTTCAACCTTCCAAAATGCATCACTTCGCATTTATCCAGGTTGAACTCCATCTGCCATTTCTCAGCCCAGCTCCTGTCTGTCACATTCATCGAATGCTTTGAGGATTGTTTACCAGAGGGCAGGTTGTGTCAGATTTGGTCTTGTATATAGTCGCAGAATTAATCAGTGACCTTAGAGTTAAAGTACACCTCAGTTAAGCAACCACAAATAATTGAATGTTACTCCAGTTTGATAGGGAGAAGATTAGGTCTAAGACTAGTACTTTAACTGAGCTAGCTGAAGGGAACTGGCTCCCTAGGCTAGCAGATTGATCGAGACAATAACAGACCTTTTAAAGGGAGATTTCAGAATCATCGGCATGCATACATTCTTCTGATGAAGAAAACATCTGAAGGAATTACCCACCATCTGTGATTAATGAAATAGGTTAGGGAAAGCATCAAACTTGAGGAAAATTATATAACTGCATAAAGTTAAGTGGAAGGTTGGATGACTGAATTGAATTTATTGTCATGTGTACCAAGGCACAGTGAAAAGCTTTGTCTTGCAAGCAATACAGGCAGATCAGAATTAAGAAGCATAGATAAGTAAATAATAGGTAAACAGCAGCAAAAACAAAAACACAGGTACAGGCGAATGTTAAGAGTTTGTGAGTCCATTCAGTATTCTAACAGCAGTAGGGTAGAAACTGTTTTGAAACTGGCTAGTGCGTGTGTTCAGGCTTCTGTACCTTCTCCCCGATGGTAGAGGTTGTAGAAAAGCATTGCCAGGGTGGGATGGATATTTAAGATTGCTGGCGGCCTTTCCTTGACAGCGGGCCTGGTAGATGGATTCTATAGATGGCGTCTGGCCTTTGCGATTGTTCAGTTCAGTTCACCACTCTCTGTAACCGTCTCCAATCTTGAATGTTACAGTTGCCATACCAGGCCATGATACATTCAGACGGAATGCTCTCGATGGTGCACTTATAAAAGTTGGCAAGGGTATTCACTGTCATAGAACAAAGAAAATTTACAGCCCATGAACAGGCCGTTCGGCCCTTCAAGCCTGAGTCATGCCAAATTTCCTCAGCTGCCTGAGGAAAAAGAGACGTTGTTGGGCCTTTGTAACCAGTGCGTCCTCATGAAGAGTCCAAGAACGCTTGTTGTGGATGACCACTCCCAGGAGCTTGACACACTCCACTCATTACACCTCTGTATTCCTTGGTTTTGCCAGTGTTGAGAGCTGGCAAATAGTGTTGTTCTCAGTGTTCCATTTTTCCTGATCTTCCACCTCCCATCTGTAGTCTGTTTCATTGTCACCTGAGATTCGACCGACTATGGTAGTGTTATCAGTGAACTTGTAAATGGCATTAGTCAGGTATTTGGAGAAAGTGAGGACTGCAGATGCTGGAGATCAGAGCTGAAAAATGTGTTGCTGGAAAAGCGCAGCAGGTCAGGCAGCATCCAAGGAGCAGGAGAATCGATGTTTCGGACATAAGCCCTTCTTCAGGAATGAGGAGGGTGTG
>NC_057718.1:15068004-15100817 GCF_004010195.1 Chiloscyllium plagiosum | reverse complement strand
CTGGTGAAATCCGAGTTCATCCCTTGTGGTTGGAGGGTTCCTAGGCGGAAAATGAGGCGCTCCTCCTCCAGGCGTCATGTTGCCATGGTCTGGTGATGGAGGAGGCCAAGGACCTGCATGTCTTTGGTGGAGTGGGAGAGGGAGTTAAAGTGTTCAGCCACAGAGTGGTTGGGTTGGTTGGTGCGGGTGTCCCAGAGGTGTTCTCTGAAACGTTCCGCAAGTAGACAGCCTGTTTCCCCAATGTAGAGGAGGCCACATCGGGTGCAGCGGATGCAGTAAATGATGTGTGTGGAGGTGCAGGTGAATTTGTGACGGATATGGAAGGATCCCTTGGCACCTTGGAGAGGGGGGAGGTGTGGGCGCAAGTTTTGCATTTCTTGCGGTTGCAGGGGAAGGTGACAGGAGTGGAAGTTGGGTTGGTGGGGGGTGTGGACCTGACGAGGGAGTCACGGAGGGAGTGGTCTTTCCGGAATGCTGATAAGGGAGGAGAGAGAAATATATCCTTGGTGGTGGGATCTGTTTGGAGGTGGCGGAAATGACGAAGGATGATAGGGGTCCGTTTGGAGGTGGCGGAAATGATGACGGATGATACGATGTATATGGAGGTTGGTGGGGTGGTAGGTAAGGACCAGTGGGGTTCTGTCCTGGTGGTGATTGGAGGGGAGGGGGTTTTCTGTCCTGGTGGCGGGTTTTCCCAATTCCTTCGCCTCCGCCGCATCTGCTCCCAGGAGGACCAATTCAATACCGAACAACCCAGATGGCCTCCATCTTCTAAGACTGCAAATTCCCCTCAGACGTGGTTGATGATGCTCTCCACTGCATCTCCTCCACTTCCCGCTCCTCCGCCCTTGAACCCCGCCCCTCCCGAAACGTCAATTCTCCTGCTCCTTGGATCCTACCTGACCTGCTGCGCTTTTCCAGCAACACATTTTTCAGCATTAGTCAGGTATTTGGCAACAGTGTTAGGTATACAGACTGGTGAGGGAGTGAAAGATTGATCTGGAGTAAGAAATTAGAATTTGAAAGGAAGTTAGCTATGAATGTCAAAGTGAATATTGGTGGCACAGTGTTAATGTCACTCCAATAGTAATTCAGAACCTCAAGCTAATACTTTGAGGGCATGGATTTGAATACCACCATGCACTTAGTGGAGTTTGAACTCAAGAAAAATCTGGATTAAAAACACTGTTGATTGTCATAAAAACCCATCTGAGTTCACTACTGTTCTTTAGGGAAGGAAATCTGCAGACCTTACCCAGTCTGGCCAAGGTGTGGCTCCAGACTGGAGAGTCGAGTGTGTGGTGCTGGAAAAGCATAGCCAGTATTGAGGAGTAGGAGAATAAACGTTTCCGGCATAAGCCCTTTGTCGTGATGAATATTCTTCACGTCCTGATGAAAGGCACCACACTCTCGACCTCATCTCCAGCATCTGCAGTGCTCACTTTCTCCTGACTGGAGAGGTTGACTCTCTGCTGCCCTCTGGACAATTAGGGATAGCCAATAAAAACTGGCCTACCACGCAATGCACACGTCCCATGAATGAATTTAAAATAAATGTTTCTACAGGTATTTGAAACGGATGAGAGCAAGCAAAGTGAGTGTTGGTCCTCTAGAGAGTGAGAATGGGGAGTTAATAGTAGATAATCTTTCAAGATACTCTAGCCTATGGAAGAGCTCCTATGGATTGGGGAGTTGCTACTGTAACCCCACAATAAAAGCAAAGAGGTAAACAGAGAGTAAACAGGTAATTGTAGACTGGTTAGCCTGACATCAGTAACAGGGAAAATGCTAGAGTCCATAATAAAAGATTTAATAGCTGAGCATTTGGAAAACACTGACAGGATCAGACAGAGTCAGCATGAATTTACGAAAGGGAGAATGGAGATCTGTGCTGGGGCCTCAAATGTTTTACAATTTCCATGAATGACTTGGATGTGGGGAGCGAAGGCAGGCTAGCCAAATTTGAAGATGACTCTAAAGTTGGTCGGAAATAAATAATGAAGAAGATTTAAGGATGTTGCAGATGAATATAGGTAGGTTGAGTGAGGGAGCGAGCAAAGATCTGACATGGAGGGTTATTTGAGAAAATGTGAAGCTGTTCACTTTGATAGAAAGAATAAAGCAAACAGTATTTCAAAATGGAGAACAGCTGCAGAATTCAAATGTGCAGAGGGGTTTGTGTGTGCTGGTCACAAAGGTAGAAGACAGGTCCAAGAAGGCTAAAGGGGTGCTACCTTTCACTGCAAGAGGAATTGAACTTTTTAAAAAAATAATTCATGGAAGTGGGTGTCACTGGCTGGACCGGCATTTATTGCCCATCCCTAATTGCCCAAATGGCAGTTAAGAGCCAACCAAATTGCTGTGGGTCTGGAGTCACATGTAGGCCAGACCAGATGACACTGGCAGATTTCTTTCCCCAAAGGACATTAATAAAACAATCCTGACAATCGGCAATGATTTTATGGCATTGTTAGACTCTTAATTGCAGATTTTTAAAAATTCCATATTATAATCAGCCATAGTGGGATGCAAACCCAGGTCCCCAGAACATTACCTGGGTCTCTGGATAGATAGTTTCATGATAATACCACTGGGTCATCGCCTATCTTAAACATTATAGGAACAATATTATCTTTTTATAGAGGACATTGGTGAGATCACACCTTGATTACTCTGTGCAGTTTTGGTCTCCTTATTTATGGAAGGATGTAAATGCATTGTCGGCAGTTCAGAGGAGAATTCCTTGTTTGATGTCTGGGATGGTTGGGTTGCCTTAATGAAGATCGAATTGAACAGGCTGGTCTTGTTTTCACTCAAGCCCAGCAGACTGAAGGATCACTTCATTGAACTGTATCAGATCCTAAATGGTTTTGACAGCGTAGATGTGGATAGCATATTTCCTCTATGGCTGAGTCCTGAGCGAGGCAACACTGTTTTATAATTAACATGATGTGGAGGTGCTGGTGTTGGCCTGGGGTGTACAAAGTTAAAAATCACACAACACCAGGTTATAGTCCAACAGGTTTATTTGGAAGCACTAGCTTTCAAGGCGCTTCCTCTTCATCAGATGGACAGCTACCTGATGAAGGAGCAGTGCTCCGAAAGCTAGTGCTTCCAAATAAACCTGTTGGACTATAACTTGGTGTTGTGTGATTTTTAATTTAAAATTAGCAAGTGCCCTTTCAGGACAGATGAAGGTTTTTCTTATGGGGTTGTACTAACATTGGAATGCACTCCCTCAAAGTGGAGGCAAATTAATTGAGCCTTTTTAAGACAGAGATGGATAAATTCTTGTAAGGTAGAGGAATCCAAAATGGCCAGAATTAGACGGGGAACTGGAGTTAAAAACACAAATGGATCATCCTTCATCTTGTTGAGCATAGCAGACTTGAGGAGCTGAATGGTATACTTTTACTCTGATTTCATATGCTTCATATGTTTCACATTTTAAGCAAACTTGGATTGTTGTTTAATTTCTGGTTTTCATGACTGGTTGTGTGTGGGGGCGCAGTGATGGGGATTCGGCATATTGTTATTTGAAATTTGATGGATTTTCGAACATCTTGTAGTGCGGCTCACGTTGCCTTTTGGAATGGATTCCGCATGCGAAGAAGTGTTTAAAGTGTTCACTTGGCAATAAACTCCCAAACCTGGCAGAAGCAATTCCCACGAGAGCGTGAGTCCTAATAGAAGACATTCGTAACGATTTTCATTTCCGTGAAAGGTTAGGATTTGCTATTTATCCTGGAAAGCTGCCATTTGCTACTGTACCCGTTTGTTTGCAAATTTGCTGAGCTCCCAAGATAATCGTGTGCTTTCCCAGTTGAGTTCAACTTGAAAATATTCGCAACTGATTGGTTTTGTATAATTGTCTAAATGAAAGATTCATGACACTTCAGCTGTAATTATTCTGCTGAAAACATCAGTGCAGAACTTGACCCTTGACCTGGATGGAGATGTTAGGGACAGGTTCTATTCTGATGAATTCCTCATTGTCATCCCAAAACAAGAAAGGTCATACTTCTGGGGTGGGCTATCACACCACGGCCTGGAGAGCAATGGTTGAGAATAAAATGACATGCAAACAGTCGATTCAAATTGTCCTATTGTTGATAAAATGAGCTTAGCAAAACCTCATTGCGGCAAACACTGTCTTCCACCGGAGGTACGCATCCAAAACCCCATGTCGTATCTGAGTTCAAAGCACTGGCACCTCCTGAATTTTTGACGTCAACAATTAAAATTATGTCTGGATCATACGATCCATGCTGGGGGACTTGGTAATGCTGGATAGATCATTTCCTGTTTCAGTTATTGACTGATGCAAAGACAATGTAAGAACTAAAGATCCAAGAAGAAGGAGGCACGCTGGCTCAGTGGTTAGCACAGCTGCCTCACAGCACCAGGGACCCAGGTTCAATTCCAGCCTCGGGCGACTGTCTGTGTGGAGTTTGTACATTCTCCCCGTGTCTGCTTGGGTTTCCTCCCACAGTCCAAAGATGTGTCGGTCAGGTGAATTGGCCATGCTAAATTGCCCGTAGTATTAGGTGCATTAGTTAGAGGGAAATGGATCTGGGAGGGTTACTCTTTGGAGAGTCGGTGTGGACTTGTTGGGCCGAAGGGCCTGTTTCCACACTGTAGGGAATCTAATCTAATCGCAGCCCTAAAGCAAACAGCTAAAGAGACGGATTCCAGAAGTAGATGACAAGAGACAAACTTTGGAAAATCTTCAAACCTTCAGTTCAACTTCTGAACTCAAATGCTCTGGATGCCTGTGTCTGTGCCATTGGGTTTAAGCATCATTGTCTTCGTGATTGTGTCATAGAAAGATTACTGAAATATATGACAATCTGGCACAAGTATGATCAGCCTTCATAGCCTGACAGTCATTGCCAAAGTCCCACCAATCAACAAGGGAACAATTCAACCGCTCAAGGCTGTCTGCTAAACTGAATTTTGTAAGATAAACAATAGCTGTTGGGAAGAGCAAGCCCTCACCCTTTCAAGCAGGGTATACTGGATTCCCACCACCCCACTTGTTTAAAAAGAATCTGTAAAAGAGAGCTTAATTCTTGACTTTTTTTCCTACAACATAAAAGTGACATGAGTTCAGCATTAGTAATCTTGACAACAGAGCCGTGGTCCTGATGAAGAAATGAGTTGAATATTTGGGCAACAATTCATTGAGTGAGTGCAGACAGAGTCATACAGCATGGAAACAGACCCTTCGGTCCAACACATCCATGCCGACCAAGTTTCCCAAACTAAACCAGTCCCATTTGCCTGTGTTTGGCCCACATCCCTTTAAAGCTTTCCTATCCATATACTGTCCAAATGCCTTTTAAATGTTGTAATTGTACCTGCATCTACCACTTCCTCTGGCAGAATGTTAGATAATGGATGTAGGTTTGCTCGCTGAGCTGAAAGGTTCATTTCCAGATGTTTTATCACCCTACTACGTAACATCTTCAGTGGGCTTCAGGCAAAGCAATGCTGAAAATTCCTGCTTTCCGTTTATTTCTTTGGGTTGGTGATGTCATTTCCTGTGGTGATGTTATGTCACTTCCTGTTCCTTTTCTCAGGGGTCGGTAGATTGGGTCTAACTCAATGTGACTTCACCACAGGAAATAACATCACCACAGGAAATGACATCACCAACCCAAAGATATAAATGGAAAGCAGGAATTTTCAGCATTGCTTCGCCTGAGGCCCACTGAAGATGTTACCTAGTAGGGTAACGAAACGTCTGGAAATGAACCTTCCAGCTTAGCGAGCAAACCTACATCCAAACCCTCAACCTGAGCTACAAATCTTCTCAAAACTCGCATGTTGAATAATAGCAAATTTAAAATATTCCTCCAACTGGGTGCTTCCAATTAGGCATGAGGTATAAGGAGGCATCATCAGTGTAGCTGGTTTGGGTAAGTCACAACCAGTGTGCTGGTTCGTGCCTTATCCTCTTCACTTCTCTATCCCTCCTTCTTGCCCATCTCTCATCCAATGCTGTTAACAGCTCAGTATCATGTAAATGTCACTGAAAGCTGGGATTCCATTCCTGCTTTCCAAACAGGCTGTCAATAATTGATAGAACCTTATTTATAATCTTAACCCGGTCATTCCTTCGGCTGACTTCAAATATGCTTTTGAATGTTCCGGGACAGGGCCCTATCCGCATGTGACGTGGATAAAAACTGGAGATTGGTTGTCGCTATTTTTGCATTGTACTGTAGGGGTTCAATAACTCCAAAGAATAAACCTTAATGACTCTTACTGTTGGTCTGCCCATGCTCCTGTCTGCAGTGAAATGAAGGCATCATTGCAGAAAGCAGGTCAGGCTATAGGCCTGATGCGAGGGAATAGCCCCGTTTTCTCCCCACTGTTGTTGACATTTTGTTTTAATTTGAGTATAATTCAAACGCCCTTTTTTCCCTTATTTTCCCACCTTCCTAAAAGGAATTTTCTGAGGTAAATGCCACTGATTATTGTTGGGTTGATTGAATGCAGCTGTAGCTCCTCTTGAACCAACTATGTAGTGACAATGACGTTGACTGGCCAATAAAGTAAGGGTTAGTTGATAAATGACAAAAAAAAACTGGAAAAGCGGACTCACTGCAGAGCCATGTTGATACTAAACATTGCAATTAGCAACCACTGATAAATGTAAAAGAAAATTCTGCCTTAACAAGCATTTCACTGTGTTTTCCATTATGTAGACTGTCCATAATCAGCAGTTGTCTCTCTTGGAGGTAGCATCTCTATTCTTCTTATCCTGAAGCTCTGCCTGATTGTTTGAATTTTGTTTTTCATGTTTTAGGCTGAATTTATTTTGCTTTGTCTTTGCAGAGAGTCAGTGCTTGGCCACTCAGTCTGGAGCCAAACATTGTGAGTCTCCTTCAAGCTGGTGGTCTGGTGGGCATTGGGGTTGATGCCACCACCAAATGTGGCACATCAAGCTGTTTCTTAAAAAAAGTATCGTTCTTTCCAAAAAAGAAACCTCAGCATTTCATTTGAATATTTGAAGAGTTGTATGCGGTGCCACCCACACACACATGAAGATTTATAAGGACAGAAAGGAGCTACCACAAATAAGCCAGTGTGTCTGTATTTGTGTTTGTGTCTGTGTGAGAGAGAAACACTATTCTGGGTGGGAAGCTTGCATTTCCAGCAGGATGTTGAAACAGGCTAATGCCTGCTTGAAAACTAGTACAGCAGCTGCCTTTATAGGATTGGTCAATGCAATTAAACACAGTGTTCGTTATTTATAGGACCAAGCAGAGGCACAAATTGTGATTTGAACTGTTCACGTGCTGAAAGCTTTTGTGAAATAATGTCTAATATATATGTTTTCTGCAGTTTGAGAAATGTTGCTTTTTAGTTTTTGTTAACTTGTCATAAACTTTGAAATTTCATAAACTGCTTGCCACACTTTAGACCATGGAGCTACCCACATACAAAACTTTAGAAGGATGTGGCAGAACTCATGTACTTTGTAATTTGCAGAGGGAGGGAAGTACTGAACTGGATATTTTACTGAACTGTGACCAACTACATGTAAATCATTTGGTAACTGGAGACCCACTGGGTAGCTGCTATTCCTGATATGTTTCACAATTCATCTTATCATCACACCATTTTTGGTTGACTTGCCTGTAACCTTTCCAATACCTGTTAGTTGCTGTCCTTTAGGATTCTTTGAGTGCATTTGCAGCTACCAGAGTAGATTTCCATGCGCAAACTAATTTATAAGGCGCCCTTACGAGTGGCATGGAGTAACCCATCTGTCTGGGTTGGTTCTAAGAGCTCTCATCACATTGTAAAAACAGCATGTCACTGTTCTACTCCGTTCATGTTGCTGATTTACACAGAAATATCATCAAAGCAACACAGCGCAATGTTTTCATTTACAGACTATTCCATGTCTTTTTTCTTAGAGTTGCATGTGCTGTTTCAAAACGAATGACTTTACATTAGAAAGTGTGCCAGCTCAAATATGTCTCCTCAGAAGCAGAGAATTGCAACAGATTTGCAAGTGCATCATTACTGCTTTGCAAATGTTTGTGGCAGTCATTTTGTGGACAACATTCTTCAAACTGATGGCAATGACATTCAATGTCAAAGGGCAATGGTTTAATTCTCTCTTTCTTGGAGTTAGTTATTGCCCAGCATTTGTGTGGTACGTATGTTATTTGCCATTCATCAACCCAATCCTAGATGTTGTCCAGGTTTTGCTGCATTTGGGCATGGACAGCTTCAGTATTGGCGAAGTTGCAAATACTGCTGAATCATCAGCAAACGTCCCAACCTCTGCCCTTGTGATGGAGGGAAGGTCACTGATGAAGCAGCTGAAGATGGAAGTGCCTAAGACACTCCCCTAAGGAGCCCCTACATAGATGTCCGAGAGCTGAGATAATTGTCCTCTGGCAAACACAACTGTCTTCCTTTTCTGCTGGTTATGACTCCAGACAATTAAGCGTTTTCCATTGACTCCAGTTTTGTTCAGGCTCCTTGGTGCCAAACACAGTCAAATACTGCCTGGGTATTAAGGGTTGTCACTGCCACCTCACCTCTAGAGTTCACCTCTTTTGTCCATGCTGACACCAAGGCTGTAATGAGGTCAGGAACTGAGTGACCTGGAGGAACCAATCATCAAAGAGCAGGTTGTTGTTATACAAGCGTTGCTTGATAGCATTGATTGCAACTCCTTCCATCATTTTGGGAGTAGATTGGTGGGGCAGTAATTGGCTCAGATGGTTTTTTACTGTAATTGACAATGGTGGTTTAGACTCGCTTTTTAATTTCAGATTTCTTAATTAAATTTCAATTTAACCATATACTGATATTCAAACCCATGTCCTCAGAACATTAACCTCCATTTGTGGATTACAACTCAAATAAAGGCATAATAATGCAGATGCTAGAAGTCTGAAGTAAACAGAATGATGCAAAAACTTAGCAGAAGAGGAGGAAGCATTCTGGACTTGAAACGTGAACTGTCTCTATAGATGCTGGCAGACCTCCTGAATTTGTCTAATGTTCTGTTTTTCTATAGATTACTTCTTCAGTGACAGCAGCACTCTGCCACTGATTGAGACTCACTTTTGTCTTATTCAACAACAGACTGCAACATGGCACCAAATATTGGAGGCAAAACGGCAGTGAAGAAGAAAGTATATCAGAAAACAGGCAAGGCCAAGTATGATACACCCCAGGTGGCCCGGCATCCCTGTGTCAATTCTTTCACAGTGCAATCCAATTTAACCCATACTGCCAGTCTTTCCTGCAGCCATGCAACATTTTGCCAGTCCAAATATTTATCCGATTCCTTTTTTGTTTTTAGCAATCCACTAATTTTTAAATTCCAAGCACTTTTTCTTGTAAAAAAAACACCTGACCAAAATATCATTGATAACTGAGATGTAACAGGAATCATAAGGAGACAATGTATCATGTGTTCATGGACTGGATTAAATTTTGGATGAGTGGTGCTGGAAGAGCACAGCAGTTCAGGCAGCATCCAAGGAGCAGCGAAATAGACGTTTCGGGCAAAAGCCCTTCATCAGGAATAAAGGCAGAGAGCCTGAAGCGTGGAGAGATAAGCTAGAGGAGGGTGGGGGTGGGGAGAAAGTAGCATAGAGTACAATGGGTGAGTGGGGGAGGGGATGAAGGTGATAGGTCAGGGAGGAGAGGGTGGAGTGGATAGGTGGATGTCTATCTCCTTTTCCACCTATCCACTCAACCCTCTCCTCCCTGACCTATCACCTTCATTCCCTCCCCCACTCACCTATTGTACTCTATGCTACTTTCTCCCCACAGAGAACAGCCAGGGAATTCCTAGAGGCATGGCACTCATCCACAGATTCAATCAATAAGCACATCGACCTGGATCCAATATACCGGCCACTGCAGCAGACAGCTGGAACTGACAACCGGAAGTGGCAGAGAGAAACCACTATAAATGCCGGAGGAAACATCACAGAAGCGCTTCACAGGAGGCTCCCAAGCACTGAGAATGTCACCTAGACAGGGGACAAAACGTCTGCAACACAAATTCCCAACTCGGCCAACAGAACCACAACAACGAGTACCCGAGCTACAAATCTTCTCACAGACTTTGAACTGTCAGAGTTACTCTGCACCCTAACTTGCATTAAATAGTGCCTTTGGTTGCCTGAGCAAAAGTTTGATTAATTCTCCACTGCCTCAATGAAAACCTTGTAACATTTGCGTCACTGGGTCCAGTCATCCCTAGTGTGTGCTGGAGAGATAGTGGTCATGTGGAGTTATACACTGTCTGAATGTGATTTTTGAATTGTTTCAATGTGCAGGGCTCCTGTTGGGTGAATAGTGACCATAACCAGGTTTGCAGTCAATCAGGCCTTTTACTTTTTCTCGCTTGTATCTCTGGATCTGGAGATTGCATTTGAGGTTCCATGGTGATCCTGAGGTTGGATATACAAAATCAATTGGCATGCTGATACAACAGGGGAATATGAAAACAGCATTCTCTCAAAATGCTGCACAAGTTCTTGTTATTCTGGTTTAACATCACTTTTATTGTTGGTATTTACTATTGGTAAATGGAGTACGGTTAATTTTAATGCCTATCTTGTGTTGAATTTGCTGTCCATAAAGATCTCCTTGATAATATCAGTACAATATTGGATGAAGTGTGTGCAGTGCCCTCACTTTAGTTTGTATATGGATTTTTAAAATATCTGTTAAGTTTCTGGTCAAATTAAAATGGCTATCTCCTTTTGTTCACAATGCTACTTGTCACAGCACTGGATAAGGTCTACAGATCTGACTGGAGAAGGGATGATGGCTCTCTCAGTTGCTTATTCTTTCTTCCATCTCTGCAGCAGTGCAATTTGGGAATAGATCAGCTTGACTTCCGCCTTCCAATGATCGTGCCTAAGTCCGAGGTGCCTGCAGCGAACCGGAGTGATATGTAGTCCTATGTATCCGTGCCTTTGAAGGTTAATTGAAGCATCTATGCTATTGAAGAGAGGAAAATAAAGCAAGGAGACCCAAAGTGCACAGCTCTTTTCCTGATGGCTGACCTTCTGGTGAACTCAGTAAAGGTTAGCTTGTAGATTAGACAGAACCTAATGGAGGCAGTATATTTTCTGTAAAGTCATGATTGTACCTTTCATCAATAATAAATGATCCAGCTCGAAATCACTGCTCGTGGCAAATGATTCGTTGATATTTGGGTGAAGGAACATTTCTTCAGTCATTTTGAATTTGACGGAAGTCTGCGTTGTTTCTGTTCAGGGGGTGGGCAAACAAAGGCATTTCCTTTTTGACTCTGCCGATTTAGCAACAGTATGACTTGAGAAAGGAAGCAGGTTTGATTTTGTTTTAAAAAGATTGCCTCACCTGCTTTTTTTTGTGTTTGTTTTTAATTTCATGTCTGCAATTAATAAAAAAGTTTTAATTGGCTTGCTTGTACATGCTGTGACACCCAACACCAGGCCAGGTGGCACTGGAATCTGGATCTTGTGGCACACAGGTAGAGACATGACCACCATGCTACAAGACCCCATATGCTGCATTTCTACCAACAATCATTAAGTTCTGTAAACCACATTGACACATGTTTCTATCTCCCCCTGCACAAAAATGTGCTCTCCTGTCTTGAAAGTGAAGTATGGAGCCGCTGTTTTGCTGGTTATGTCACCGTCTAAGGTCAACCTGTTTACACCTGATTGAAGTGTACTTTACATTTGGGAGAGTCGATTGTAATATGATCAAGAATGGCTGCTCTCCTGCTACCGATCAAGCAGTGGATAAAGATAACCTCAAGGTGTTGTGTTTTACAGCACCTACCTGTTGATCCCAGGTGACTCTTTTCTGGACCCACACATTCTCTGTTTCTCTGTCTCAACTGAACCACCTTCGAACATGTTCCAAGTCATACTTGAAATCTGGCTGGTGCAATAATCCCCAATGACTGTGTTTCTATCCTCTGAATTAATACAGACAAAGTAGCTGTGCTGGTCAACTGTGAGCTAAGTATTACAGACTTTATGCCTCTGACAAAGTAAATGAGATATATTGATGCAAGGATGCAACGATTATAAATGCTCAGCCTACATGAAAATGTTTGTGGTTATCTCTTTTTATGGAGGCTTATTTAACATGTGATAAACTGTGTCACTTTGCTTCTGGTCAAAAATAAAGGTTGGATGACATTGTGGTGATTTATTTCTGTATTGTCCCTGCTAATGGGTGGCACAGTGGTTAGCACTGCTGCCTCACAACGCCAGAGACCCGGGTTCAATTCCCGCCTCAGGCGACTGTGTGGAGTTTGCACGTTCTCCCCGTGTCTGCGTGGGTTTCCCTCCGGGTGCTCCGGTTTCCTCCCACAGTCCAAAAATGTGCAGGTCAGGTGAATTGGCTATGCTAAATTGCCCGCAGTGTTAGGTAAGGGGTAAAATGTAGGGGTATGGGTGGGTTGCGCTTCGGCGGGGCGGTGTGGACTTGTTGGGCCGAAGGGCCTGTTTCCACACTGTAAGTAATCTAATCTAATCTAAAAAATGAAGAGGAGAGGGGACACAAATTGGCCAATTAGTCTTCTAGACAATGTTTCCCTTTCAGCAATACCTAAGGGGTGTCAATTTACAGGATGTTATCCTAGTTATTGGATGTCAAAATCTTAAAGATGGAAGTACCAGTGGACATAACCTGAGTCCAGCATAAACGTTCAATTTTGTGCCAAATTAACTCTGGATTTATATATCCTCAGTTTGAATCCTGTGTCATTGGTTGTCTCGCTCCCAAATTCTGGAATTCCCTCCTTAAACTGTTTTTTCTGTCTCTCTCTTTACTTAAGATGCTCCTTAAAAGCTATCTCTGACCAACCTTTGGTTAGGCTTCCCCAGGTTTGTTTTATTTAGCTCAGTATTGATTTTTGTTTGAAGCTTGCTTTTGACGAGCACCCTGCGATGCTGTAAAACACTTTGATTATAACAAAAAAAACTTAGATTTTGTTGCTGGTTTTAAGTATTGAGTGTTATGAGGTATCCTGAAAGATTTGAATCTGACAATAATCAATGCCCAGATCTGGCTTACAGAGCATGATCTTTGAATAATACATACAAGGTGGATGTAAAAAATTAATGTGACGTTGACTTGAAATATGACCTTTTGCAAAGTGTTTTGCAGATGATAACGGCAGCAATTTATTAGAATTTAAATGCTGTGAGCTGCTTCATTGGAACAGTTTATAATGGGATGCCAGTGGATTTTAACAGCTTTCACTCGGTAATGTGCTGTTAAAGTGAATTGCAGATGCTTTTCCTTTTAATCGCTTAATTCCAACAATCGTTGGTTGGTGGAGATGTAATAAATCATTGGTGCAGATGCCCATAAAGAATGGGTATCCTGATGATGAGTGAGGAAAGCTATTTATGATTAATGCTTTAACAAGCAGGAGTTTGTTACTGTCACAGCAGCAGCAGCAGCAACAGCAGCAACAGGTATATTCAGTACAACAGAGGTATCGACCTTGCCCAAATGATAGCATTGTCGCCTCTTGAGTCAATAAGTTGAAGGTTCAAGTCCTACTGCACAGCCTGGAGTGCACAGTCCAGATTAACATTCCAGTGGAGACCTGAGGGAGTGCTGCACTATCAGAGGTGCCCATTTTCAAATGTTATGTTGAACTGAAGCCTCATCTGCCCTCTGGGCACAAAATATCCAGCAATCCCTTTTTTAATGAAGTTTCGGGGTAACCCTCTTTGGCTAATGGTTATTCCTCAGCCAAAGATGACTGAAAAGAGATACATATCGTCTGGTCATTGCTACATTACTGCTTGTGGGAGCTTTCTCTGCAAAGGTTCAGTGACTACGTTTCAGAATTACTTAACGATCGAAACACTACACTACACTAACACTTTTGAAATGGAAGAAGTGATGAAATTGCCCAAAATCTTCCCATTCTTGATGATCTTTGGCAGAACAGAGGGTGGTTTGTATGTGGAATAAACTGTCAAAGGAAATGGTAGATGCAGGTACAGTTATGTACTGTATGACTCAAACAATGTTCATGATCAGCCTGAAATCTGAGGCTCGGCCTCCTGGGTGGGCCTGTGATGTGAGTTTTGTCTCCTCCGAAGAGCCTGTAATCTGAGAGAACTCCTCCCAGATGGACCTGGAATCTGAGGCTCCTCCTCCTGGGTGGGCCTGTAACATGAGTCTTCTCCCAGCAGGATCTGTAGTCTGAGGTTGTTCCTCCTGTAATTTTAGGATTTTTCCAAGTGGGACTGTAATTTGAGGCTCCTCCTCCTGACTGGTTCTGTAATCTACGGTTTCTCCTTCAGGAAGGACCTGTTATCTGAGGCTGACCATCCCTGATAGGCCTAGAATCTGAAACGCCTTCTGCTGGATCTGGCTCTGGTCTGAATCTCCACCTCCTGGATGAGCCCATCATCTGCGACTCCTCTTCCTGCATGGTCCATTGATCCGACCCTCTCCTGCCAGAATGAGCTGAGATATGAGACTTCTCCTTCCTGATTGAGATGGCATATCTCAAGCCCTTCTTAAACAATTCCTTAATGTCAAACTGGTTGCATTATGTACAACTGAGTTGTAACATGAAAGTGAGCCGTATGGATGGTGGGTGGTATTGCGAAAATATGTGTGTCTGCTTTTCCAGTTGATAGTGGTAAGGTAGTCCCTGTCTGGTGTAGTTAAGGAGTTGTAACAGCTGAGTGAGAGACTTTTTGAAGGCTGTAATGCTGGAATATTCTCATGTGTTCAATCAGCTCTTCCTTGTTCATGCATGACTGAAATCAAATTGTGTTTGGCAGGGGATAATATACTTGAATTTTTAATCTATTGATTTATTATTCCATTGATTTATTAATACATTCTGGATTGTTATGGAAATGATCTTTCCCCACCCCATCCAAATGTCACAATTCATCTTCCATCCCCAGTTTGACAAAACAGTTTTCAGGTGCTCCTTACGTGATGCACAACAACTCAATAACTCATTGCAGAATCCATAAGGAGCCCGTAATAGCTGAAAATGTAGGACATTTCTGCTGTTGGACTGTGGAGATTGATGTGTGGCAGCTGTTGTTGTTGATCTTGAAGACCAATACACTTTGGTATTTAGTGCGGTCAGGTCAGTCAATAAATCCTCAGGCTAATTTTTTTAACCTCACCTCCATGCTCCAACTGAGTCTCTTTCCATTTGCTCCATCTAAGTCTCTCAGTATTCCAGCTGTCATCTGATTAGTGTCTTGAATCATTTTTGCAAACCATTCCTATTTTTATATTCCATTTCCTTTGAAATAAATACCAAAATTCCGTTTCCCTTCCCCATTACTTGCTGAACTGAATGCTCACATTTTGTGGTTCATACATGAGGACTCTCGAATCCATCTTTTCTGTTGCTTTCTGCTGTCTTTTTCCATTTAAATAATACTCAGCTTCTCTAATCTTCCTCACAAAGTGCATAACCTTATATTCTTGCACATTATAATCCATCTGAGAAGTTTTTTTTGTCCACTCTTTTAACCTGTCCACATCCCCTTGCATACCCTTAAGAGTTGACCTCCCCACTTGCCTTTCCCCCTTATTTTTTGGCATTCACAAACCTGGCTATAGTGCATTCACTTCTCTGAACTAAGTCATGGGCATATTTGTGAATAACCATGGCCTCAGCCCTGATGTGTGGTGCTTCACCCGTTACAGGTTACCATCCTGAAAATGCTCTCCTTATCTAAACTATCTGTTTTCTACTCTTTAACCAATCCTCTGTGCTTGCCGGTCTACTACCCCCAACACAATAGGCCCTTACCTTATTAAATAGCCTAATGTGTGCTGCCTTTTAAAATACCGACTGAAAATCCAAATATATTACATATACTGCTTCCTTTTTATTAATCCTGCATTTGCATTCTCAAAAACTTCTAGTGAATTTGCCAAGCATAACTTCCCCTTAATGAAGTCATGATAACTCTGTTTGATTATATTATGTATTTCTAAATGCTCTGACATCCTTTGTAATAGACCCTAATGTTATCTCAACAACAGATGTTAAACTAACTTGTTTGTGGTTACCTGTTTTCTCTGTCCTTTCCTTATTGAATAAAGATATTACATTGGAGTTTTCCCAATTCTCTGGGAGTTTTCTAGAATCTAAGGATTCCTGGAAGATCACTGCCCATCCATGCACTATCTCTGTAACTGCTTCCTTCAATATTCTAAGATGCATCCCATCAAGTCCAGGGAATATATCAGTTTTTCGCCCCGTGAGTCTTCTTCACACTTTTTCTCCATTGATGGTTATTGTATTTATTTCCAGTCCTCCTTTGGCTCCTTGATTATTTTGTAATTTTGAATGCTATCAGTGTCTTTCAATTATAAACTGGTACAATGTATTTTTTAAGTCCTCTGCCATTTCCTTGTTCCCCATTGTTATTTTCCAGCCTGATTCTCTAAAGAACTAATGTTCACTTCTGCTTCTCTCATTCATTTTATGTATGTAGAAAAGCTCTTTCTGCCCATCGTGATATTAGTTGCAAGTTTACCTTCAAAGTTTATCCCTCTTTATTATGTCTCTGGTCGTCCTTTGTTGCTTTTTTAAACTTTCCCTATTCTCTAACTTACCACTAATCTTGCTAAATTGGATCTTTTGTTTCTTTCAAATTGATGATATCCTTAACTTCTCTGGTTAACCATTATCCCCTTGCTGGATTCATTTTTCCTCACTGGAATACATCTTCTTAAATGTCTGCCATTGTTTCTCAACCATCTTTGCTGCTAAACTCCTTTCTCAACCCTCTGAGTGAAATACTTTTTCCTCATCTGTATTTTAAATGGATGAACCTTATTTTTAAACCATGACCACTAGTTCTAGATTGTCCCACAAATGGGAACATCCTTTCCATGTCCACCTGATCAAGTCCCCTCAGAATCTTTTATACTTCAATTAAGTCATCTCTGCTTCTCAACTCCACAGGGTATAGGTCGAGGCTTTTTTTCAGAAGACAATCTGCTAATTCTAAGTATTCATTGAGTAAATCTTCTCAGAACTGCTTCCAATGCATTAGCATCCTTTCCTAAATGCAGTGACCAGTGCTGTACATTGTACTCCAGATGAAGTCTCACCAATACCATGTATAACTAAGGCATAACATCCCTACTCTTCCATTTAATTCACCTCACAATAAACATGAACATTCTATTAGCTTTCCTGATTACTTACTGTACCTCCAGACAAAATCTTTTTACGAAAATGAACCTTTTCACCTTTTTCCATATTATACTCCATTTGCCAGATCTTTGCCCGCTCACTTAAACATCTATGCGCCTTTGTAGGCCCCTTAAGTCTCCTTCATACTTTGCTTTCCTAACTATATTTGTGCCTTCAGGAAATTTAGTCAACATATCTTTGATCCCTTCATCCAAGTCATTTATAAATGTTATAAAGAGTGGAGGTCCCAGCACTGACCCTCTGGCACACCACTTGTGACATCCTACAGCTTGAAAAAACCCACTTATTTCTACTCTCTGCTTCCCATTAGTCACCCCAGTCTTCTATCCATGCCAATATGTTTGCCTCAACTCTATGAGCTTTTAATTTGCATAATAACTTTTGATGTGGTACTTTATCAATGCCTGCTGAAAATCTAAGTGCAATAAACCCACTGGTTCCCCTTTATCTACAACACAAGTCACTTCTTTAAAGAACATCAATAACTTTGAGTTCTGAAGATGACTGGACCCAAAACGTTAACTCTGCTTTCTCTCCACAGATGCTGCTAGACCTGCTGAGCCTTTTCAGCAATTTGTGTTTTTGACTACAATAAATTAGTTTTTCAATCAAGTTACTTCTGTAGATAAAAGGAAACAGTGGACGTATTGCACATAGATTTCCAGCTCAGACCTCAGCTTTCCGTTTTCTCGAAGAGAAAAGAGAGCCAGCCTGCCCATCCTTTTCTGATGTTGTGGTCAGCTAGATTTAACAGTTAGGTGGATTCCTTGTTATCCTGCCTGGGGCTTGTTGGAAAAGGGATTAATGTTTAGCCAGGGCATCATGCTACATTATCTTGCAGAGTCTATTTGGTCTTAATAAGAAAATGCAGCTTTAGATTCATAGCTTCTGAACCTTCTGAGGGCAATCTGAAAGGCAGCCCTCTAACAATGCTGCACTCATCCTTGTCAGGCCTGAGAAATGAGTCATAAACCTGTGGCCTTCTGATTGTGGCATGACCTTTCGGTCACTGGGCCTGTAGCAAGAATGTGTAGCTATCTTTCTGTGTGTCATTGAAGACCAAAGTGTGTTTCAGCGAGGATTCTTTGAATGTAGGTCATTTTATGGTCTTTATTTTTGGAGCTTTGCAAACGAAGACATGAGCACAAAATAATGAATGTTTTGAACACTCTTAGTAAGTCTCAAGGGATTTGACTGAGATCTGTCAAAAAGCTATGTTTGAAATATTGTTCTCAAGTATTCGGTACTCCACTTGCAAAATGGCACTGATGCAGTGGGAGGAAATAAGGAAGGAAATCATCAAGTGAGGAAATTACGGCTGCTCTTTAGAACACTGGTGCAGTCTCACCTGGAGTATATTGTTCATTTCTGGATATCTCACTTTCAGAAAGATGCCAAGGCTTTAGACACCGTGCAGAAAAGATGGATGGAAGTGGGTCTGAGAATGAGGAACTTCTGTTCTTTGGATTGGTTGAAAAGGATGGGCCAACTGCAGGCAAGTGGGACTAGCTTAGTTTAGGAAACTTGGTTGGCATGGTATTGTTGGCCTGAAGGGTCTGTTTCCACGCTATATGACTCTGTGATATCTTGGAAGGGTCCTTAAACAAGGCTTTGTAGGAATGTTAAGGGGGCAGCAGTTTTACTGGGAGTATATTATAGGCCCCAAAGAATCAGCAGGCAGTACAGCAGCAAAAATGTAGACAGTTCACAGAGGTGGGGAGGTGTAAGTGTAATTATTGGGTAATTATAATAGGTGATTTTGACATTCCCAATTATCGGAGAAATTAGCCCAATAAAGCAGAGACCACACAGACAGAAATTGACCAGCTGTTTCTTACAAGCGATATCGCTGAAAGAGAAATTACGAGGCTGACACAGAGTTGACAGTCTGTTCATGTAGATCAAGGATTCTCTTCCTCGAGCTGAGGGTGAAGCCAGGTTTTATAGGAATCTTGTACAATATCTTAGAGTATTGAAGGAAGTAGCTACAGAGATAGTGGATGAACTGGCAGTGATTTTCCAGGAATCCTTAGATTCTACAGCACAGTAGTTTATATAGATTTTAGCAAAGCTTTTGCCAAGGTCCCACATGGGAGACTGATTGAGAAGATTAAAGCACATGGAATTGTGGGAAACTTGGCAAGATGGATCAGAAACTGCCTAGTAATAGGACACAGAGGGGAGTGACTGGAGGCTAGTGTCCAGCAGTGTGCCACAAGGATCAGTATTGGGACTCTTATTGTTTATTATTATACACGTAAATGATATAAATGAAAATGTTGGGAAAATGTTAAGCAAATTTGCAGATGACACCAAGATTGTTAAAGTGGCTAATAGTGAAGAAGATGGTTGTAGGTTACAGAAAGATATAAATGGGTTGGTCAGATGGGCAAACCAGTGACAGATGGTATTTAACTCCGATTAGTGTGAGATGAAGCATTTTGAGCGAAGAAACATGATGAGGGAGGATTTAATGAATGGCAGGACACTGGGTGACTTAGAGGAACAGAGGGATCTTGGGATAATTGTTCACAGATCCCTGAAGTCAGCAGAGCACATGACTATGATAGTTAAGAAGGCATTTGGGACACTTTCATCAGTTATGGTATAGAGTGTAAGAGCAAGGAAGTAATGTTGGAGTTGGAAAGGATGTTGGTTAGGCCATAGTTGGAGTACTGTGTGCAGTTCTGGTCCCCTCACTACAGGAAGGATGTGATAGCACTAGCAGGGATACAGAGGAGTTCACCAGAATGTTGCCTGGGATGGAGCAAATGAGCTACAAGGAGAGACAAGATACTCAAAGTTTGTGAGAAGATTTGTAGCTCGGGTGCTCGTTGCTGTGGTTCTGTTCGCCGAGCTGGAAGTTTTTGTTGCAAACGTTTCGTCCCCTGTCTAGGTGACATCCTCAGTGCTTGGGAGCCTCCTGTGAAGCGCTTCTGTGGTGTTTCCTCCGGCATTTATAGTGCCTGTCCCTCCCGCTTCTGGTTGTCAGTTTCAGCTGTCTGCTGTAGTGGCTGTAACAGTCTTACCACAAATTCAACCCAAACTCTGGGTCAGATACGTTGATGACACCTTTGTAATCATTAAAAACACGGAAATAGAGAATACACACCGGATCATCAACTCCACACTCACAGGAATCCGATTCACGAGAGAGGAAGAAAAGGACAACCAACTCCCATTCCTAGACGTGAGGGTACAGAGAACACCGAACGGAGAATTCACCACAAAGGTATACAGGAAAGCCACACACACAGACCAAGTCCTGAACTACGAAAGCAACCACCCCAATACACACAAACGAAGTTGCATCAAGACACTGTTCAAAAGGGCCACAACACACTGCAGCACACCAGAACTGCAAAAAGAGGAAGAAGAACACCTATACAATGTATTCGCCAAAAACGGATACCCGCGCAATTTCATCAACAGATGCCTAAGGGAGAGACAACAGAACGAGGACATGCCGCAACCCAAAGGACAAGCCACACTACCATACATCAAGAACATCTCTGAAATGACAGCCAGACTACTGCGACCACTAGGACTTATAACAGCACACAAACCAACAGCCACGCTCAGACAACAACTCACCAAAACAAAGGACCCGATACCCAGCATGAGCAAAACTAACGTAGTGTACAAAATCCCATGCAAGGACTGCACAAAGCACTATATAGGACAAACAGGAAGACAGCTAACGATCTGCATCCACGAACATCAACTGGCCTCGAAACGACACGACCAGCTATCCCTAGTAGCCACACGACAAGCAACATGAATTTGACTGGGACAACACTACCATTATAGGGCAAGTGAAACAAAGAACAGCCAGGGAATTCCTAGAAGCTTGGCATTCATCCACAAACTCCATCAACAAACACATAGACCTGGACCCAATATACCGGCCACACAGCGGACAGCTGAAACTGACAACAGGAAGCGGCAGGGACAGGCCACTATAAATGCCGGAGGAAACACCACAGAAGCGCTTCACAGGAGGCTCCCAAGCACTGGGGATGTCACCTAGACAGGGGACGAAACGTTTGCAACAAAAACTTCCAGCTCGGCGAACAGAACCACAGCAGACAAGATACTCTTGGATTATTTTTTTTTTCCGCCCTGTATGAATCTGTGCATCTGTGACTGTATGATTTGGGTTGTTCTTTATATCAAATTTTTCATGACCACAAACGTGTTTTGCAATGAATTGAGTGAACCTTGGAGAGTAATCGCTGTTACAATACAGGAAATGTGGCAGCTCCCTCAAGTAGCGATGTGAAGTTTTTCCTGATGTTGATCGAAGGACGAATAATGGCCTGAATACTGAGGGAACCTGCCTGTCTCTTCTTTGAAATAGTGCTGTCAGATATTTTACATGCACCTGAGCTAGGGCCTTGACTTCTCATCCCATTTGTGGTTTTGATAGAGTAGCACAGTCGCTGTTCCTGACCGGAGTGTCCATCTTCACATTTGTGCCAAGCTGTCAGAGTAGGACTAGAACCTGGAACCATCTGATTCAGAAGCAAGTGTGCTACCGACTAAGCCACAGCTGACACCGCTGAAAACTCTGAATTAGGAGAGGCAGGAAACTATTCACATCAACAGAAGGATCAAGAAGCTGAATACTTTAAACTGATATTGACATGAGGAAAAGCCATTTTACACAGTGAGTGATGATGATGTAGGGTGTACTGCCTGTGGCTGTGACAGTGTTTGTATGTTGAACTCTGGAATATGTTGCGTGTTTCCCATATCATGGTGGTCACCATTGAGAAGATCCGTCGCTGGCTCTGTGGTGCTACATCAGCTTTTTTCCAACTACAGCAGCAAGTGTTTGAAATCAAGGACTTCAGCAACTAAAAGACCTCTGCAAGTAAACAGGAGAATGAAAAGGTTTTGCTTTGATTGACTGTAATCTTTTTAATCAGAGCAGACAACTTCATAAGTGCAGTGGTTTTACAGACCGTTTCTGAATCAGTGCTGTTTAATATAGAATCCTTTCGATTATTCACCTCTTGCAAAATGCGGATTAATAAGGCCACCAGGCTGCCAGATTAGTTCAATTCCACAATGGGGCAGCTCCAAAATAAGACTCTAGAATTTTCTGAGGCACCTGATGGGATTCAATGACTAATCTCATGATAACAGCAGCATTTGCATGTATTTTTACAGTGGGAAATGACATTCATCATCATTTGCCTCTTGGTGAATGGTATTCATCTCATTGGTGCTGACTGGTTCATGTCATTGAGAAAACAGTTGAAAGCAAAGCAGAATTAGACGGTGATCAAACATCACCGTCAAATCGAGGTCACTTTGGAATTTTATCTCCAGCTGTACATAAATATAAACTTGCATGTGTTGCTTTGCATAATGTGTTTTAGCAGCCTTTTTATCAGTTGCTATTTTGAAACTTTACTTTCTGACGAAAACCTTATTCCCAAGCACTTTCTGAAGTCACCAAGGCTGTGTGATTTAAATTGTACTCAACCATAAACCTTTCCTGTTTTATTTAGTTGGTAATATATTTTTTTCTTCACAGGGAGGGATCTCTGTTGCGTTGTTCCCAGTGCAAAATGGCAAGATACTGCAGTACCGTCTGCCAGGTGAGCTGTTAAATATGAAGCTCAAGTGCTCCTTGGGAGTTAATGTGCATTTTATTTCCATCGGATAACCAGGTAAATGCACTACTGTGTCCTCCTGTGAGTTCAAGGCAGGGCAGAATTTATGGTAAGAATTACAGCAGCAAACAGTCTTTGAAAAGACTATTCACATACTATTGGCAAATAACTAATGACAAAACAAAACTGCAGCAATGTCTCCCAATAAAAGCAGGTTGATTTCTCCAGGAAGGTGGTTAAATTGTACAAATTAGGCAATATCACGATTACTCATAGCAATAAAACTTCATATCATATTTTTCATTATAGAGTCATAGTCATAGAGAAGCGCAGCATTGAAACTGACCCTTTGATCCAACTCATCCATGCTGACTAGATATCCTAAATTAGTTTAGTCCCATTTGCCAGCACTTGGCCCATATCTCTCTAAACCTTCTTATTCATATATCCATCCAGATGCCTTTTAAATGTTGCAATTGTACCAGCCTCCACCACTTCCTCTGGCAGCTCATTCCATACACGTACCACCCTCTGTGTGAAAAGGTTGCCTCTTAGGTTCTTTTAAATGTTTCCCCTCTCATCCTACCCTATGCCCTCTTGTTCTGGACTCCCCTATCCCAGGGAAAAGACCTTGTTTATTTACCCTATCCATGGCCCTCATGATTTTATAAACCTCTATAAGGTCACCCCTCAGCCTCTGACGCTCCAGGGAAAACAGCCCCAGCCTATTCAGCCTCTTCCTATAGCTCAAAACCTTCCAACCCTGGCAACGTCCTTGTAAATCTCCTCTGAACTCTGTCAAGTTTCACAACATCCTTCCTATAGGAGGGAGACCAGGATTTCACACAATATTCCAAACTGGCCTAACCAATGTCCTGTATAGCTGCAACATAACCTCCCAAACTCAAAACTCTGACCAATAAAGGAAAGCATACCAAATGCCTTCTTCACTATCCTATACACCTGAGATTCCACTTTCAGGGAACTATGAACCTGCACTCCAAGGTCTCTTTGTTCAGCAACACTCCCCAGGACTTTACCATCAAGTGTCTAAGTCCTGCCCTGATTTGCCTTTCCAAAATGCAGCATCTCACATTTATCTAAATTTAATTTGCCTCAACATGTTTTGCAGCCAATTAATTATGTTTGAAGTGTTTTTTCAGTTGTTTTTTGGAAACATGACTGCCAATTATTGCACAGCAAGCTCCAATGAACAATAGTTTATTATGGACAGATTAATAAGAGAAATTATAGATTTATCTCCATTCTGCCCATTTCTTGTTGGGTGTGAATGCAGCCCAAGATAAAGCGTCAGTTCTTGAGGAGCGGTGTATAATTTTTTTGTTGTTGTCATTCACCAGTTTTTAAAGCATCTATGGAAAACTAATAATTGTGATGCTGCTGTATCTCACCCAGGAATGTTCAGTGAGAGTGAGCGTAGTTAGCCATACACCATAAAAGAACCTTTCCATCAAAACATCTCTCTTCTTCTTTGGAGAGAAAAGGGTGTGAGCCAGTTGGCTCTATATAACTTGAGGAAAGGGGAAAACAGCTCATAAAAATGGGCTCCATTTGAGCTCCATGACAGCTTTGGGTTACTGAGATTTGGAGATGCCGGTTTTGGACTGGGGTGTACAAAGTTAAAAATCACACAACATCAGGTTATAGTCCAACAGGTTTATTTGGAAGTACTAGCTTTCGGAGTGCTGCGCCTTCATCAGGTGGTTGTGGAGAATAAAATTATAAGAATTAGAATTTATAGCAAAAGTTTACAGTGTGATGCAACTGAAATTATATACTGAAAAAGACCTGGATTGTTTGTTAAGTCTCTCATCTTTTAGAATGAACATGTTGGTTTCAGTTATCGAGTCATAGAGACCCTTCGGTCCAACCCGTCCATGCTGACCAGATATCCCAACCCAATCTAGTCCCACCTGCCAGCACCTGGCCCATCTCCCTTCAAACCCTTCCTATTCATATACCCATCCACGTGCCTTTTAAATGTTGCAATTGTACCAGCCTCCACCACTTCCTCTGGCAGCTCATTCCATACACGTACCATCCTCTGTGTGAAAAAGTTACCCCGTAGGTCTCTTTTATATCTTTCCCCTCTCACCCTAAACCTATGCCCTCTAGTTCTGGACTCCCCGACCCCAGGGAAAAGACTTTGTCTATTTATCCTATCCATGCCTCTCATAATTTTGTAAACCTCTATAAGGTCACCCCTCAGTCTTCGGCACTCCAGGGAAAACAGCCCCAGCCTGTTCAGCCTCTCCATAGAGCTCAAATCCTCCAACCCTGGCAACATCCTTGTAAATCTTTTCTGAGCCCTTTCAAGTTTCACAACATCTTCTTTCATATGTAAATCGCAGAACTTTTTTAAAGTTATATTCTCAAGTGAACTTTAACAACTGGTGTCATGTTGGCCCAGATAATGCGTTTCAGATGTGAGGTGCCCTGTATGAGACTGTCTATGCCACAATGTTCAGACTGATTCTAATCTTAAAAAATGGATTTACAGAATCTTACATGGATTCATGCAGTTTTTGAATAAAATAAAATGCAATTCTGCAAGTACAAATTCACCCCACAAGCTTATATATACATGTGTGCGGGTGTGTGTGTGTGTGTGTCTGTGAGAGTGTTGTGTATGTGTGTGAGTGAGAGTGTAAAGGGGTATAGGTCTGTGAGAGGGCGCTTGTGTGAGTGTGGGGGTATATGTGTGATCGTATGAGAGAGAGCTTGTGTATGAGAGAGGGTCATGTGAATGTATGGGCCTGTATGAGAGTGTGTGTGCAGGTGTCTGTGTGTGTGTGTAGTTGCAGCGAGGTCACCTGTAGTGTGATATGAATCCAAGGTCCCGGTTACCGAGATCTGTCAATGATTCTCATCTGCTTTACAATGTGGTTCTTAAAGCAATGAAGCAGCGCCTTTAGCAGGTCTTGGGATATTTTGCAGCCAAATAAACTGAATGAAGTGTAGCAATAGACAATGGGGGTGGGGGGTGGGGGTTGATGGCCTAGCGGGATTATCACTGGTTAATCCAGGGATCCAGGTAATGTTCTGGGGACCCAGGTTCAAATCCCATTACGACAGATGATGGAATTTGAGTTCAATACAAATCCGGAATTAAGAGTCTCTAATAACAACCGATGGTCCAAAAAAAATTTGGTTCACTAACCAAAAGAGAAAATGCTGGAAGATCTCAGCAGGTCTGTCAGCATCTCTCTTTTGAGCTGACATTTTGAGTCTAACTGATCCTTTGACGTCAGCTCTTTTCTCTCCTTACAGATGCAGAAGAGAGCTGACATTTCGAGTCTAACTGATCCTTTGACGTCAGCTCTTTTCTCTCCTTACAGATGCTGCCAGACCTGCTGAGATTTTCCAACATTTTCCCTTTTGGTTTCAGATTCCAGGATCCGCAGTAATTTGCTTTTATTATTTGGTTCACTAATGTCCTTTAGGGAAGGTTGCTGCCATCCTTAGCTGGTCTGGAGTCACACAGCAATGTGGTTGATTCTTAACAGCCCTCTGGGCATGGGTAATGAATTCTAGCCAGTGATGTCCTCATCCAGTGAATGAATAAATTAAAAAAAAAGTTGGAGTGGTGTCTGTCGATAGCTGCAATTTAGCAAAAACCTTGTTCCTACTAGTCTGTATGTCAAGCAGAATTTCTATTGACTTAATGACCCACACTGTAAGTCATCATTCATTGTGAAGTAAGCAAAGTGGAATTTAAATAAAGTATTATCAGTTATTGGAGTTTCAGTATTTATTGATAAAGTGTGATGGGGTTCTGTGTCTGTTTGCAGCTTAAAGTCTTGACTGAACCACAGAAATATTTTACTACGCATCTTTGAGCGTTTGGAACTGTGGTGATGACATAAGAACAGAAAATAAAAGAGAAAATGCTGGTAAAGCTCAGCAGGTCTGACAGCATCTGTAAGGAGAGAAAAGAGCTGACGTTTCAAGTCTAAATGACCGTTTGTCAAAGCCAAAAAAAGGGGAGAAATAGGGAGATATTTATACCAGGCTGAGAGAAGGTGAGTCATGGCTCCAGAAGCAAAGGTAGCAATAAAGAGGTGAGTGCGTAGAAAGGGAGTGCATAGATTATAGGGAGATTAGGAGCTGTGAATGACCAAGGCTGAAGCCAGTGCCATGTGACAAAATATGTGGGGATTTGCTTTTAAAAACAGAAAATGTTGGAAATACTCAGCAGGTTTGATTGGTTATTTAGGGTTTTCTCCCACTTTGATGATTCTGTCCTTGTCCTGCTGTAGAGTTCGAATGAAGGTTGATGTGAGTTCACTGAACAACACTTCATCTTTCTACTGGCCCTGTGCAACCCTCTGGGCTCAAGACTGAGTTTAATAGTTTAAGATCAGAACCCCTCCCTCCATTCTGTTTCATAGTTTTCTTTTTTCTTGTTCTGTCATTACTGACTTATTTTATCAGCACTCCATGTTGTTTTCAGACAAATTATTGTCTATCTTTCCTCAGTTCTGACGAAGAAATGTCAGCCTTAATCTCTGCTTCACTTCTCTTGACCTGCTGAATATTTCCAGCGGTTTCTATTTTAATTTTAGATTTCTGCTGTCTGGACTTTTTAGTACAGACCTTTTATCAAGGTTTGGAGGCGATGCTTTTTGAAAACTGATTGATTTTTATTATATAGGTACACGTTTTAGAGAACCAAGTTCGGTAGATGGGGTTGTGATGCATTCTTTAAATAAAGGTGAGGCTGGCTCAAGGAGCTGAATGGTTAACAATATTTTTTTTCTTTATGCTTCGGTGGGACGTTGGTGGCACTGGCAAGATGAGCATTTGAGGAATTTGTCCATCTCTAATGGTCCTTGAATTGAAGGACGGCTCAGAGTTGATCATGTTACTAAGAATCTGGAATCGCAGTTAGGCCACACTGGGCATGGGTGGCAGGTTTTCTTCCCTGTGTTCCTTGGTAATGAACCAGATGGGTTTAACACGACATTATCACCATGACTAACTTTCAATTCCAGATTGCATTAATTGAATTTAATTACGTCAGCTGCTGTGGTGGGATTTGAATATGCAACCTCAGAGTATTAGTCTGGGCATTACTAGCCCAATGATTTTACCCCCATCGTCCACCCCTGTTCTCAACTTCTGCAATGTGTTAGCTGATTTTTGTCAGTAATAACTTCCCATTTGTGGTTGCTTTTGAGTTAATGTTATTTTTTGCTGTTTTTGATTTTTTGTGCATTGTGTATGTAACCAATCTGATATGACCCAATCACTCCATAGGAGATCAGAATTTAAGGCATTTGGAATGAGTTGCTTTGCTTCCCAGTGATCATTCTAAACACCCATAGACAAACATCCAATTGAGATGTTAAAACTTGCTAAGGGTTTAAAAACAGAGACCTTGGTTGGAATAAACAGCAAAATTCTTGAAATGATGTTGAAAATGAGGATAAAAAGGAAAATTGATGGAAACATAGTTGGGGAAAGATGATTCCGTGGCTCTGTTTGAAAAACACAGGAAACTCTGGACTGAAAATTTATCCTTCAGTCCAAATCACAAAAGCAGATTGTCTGCTTATCATCATATTTCTGTTTATGGTATCTTGCTGTGTGTGCAATTTGGCTGCCATATTGTCCTTTTTAAAAGTGCTTCATTGAAAGCAGTGTACTTTGGTGATGCCCATAGCTTGTGAGGAGGTGAGGGTGAGGTGATTGGGGCAAGCCTCAAAGATCTGCCACAGCTGATGGCAGATACCAAAACTGCCACAGGAGATTGAATTTGGCCCATTGCCATCATTCTACACCACATAAACCAAGAAAACAACTACGATAACTAGCATCCACCTCCATCTTAATGTAGTGGTATTAATGCCGTTCTCTTAATCCAGACCCAGGTAATGATCTGGGGACCTGAGTTAGAATCCTACCATGGCAGATGGTGGAATTTGAATTCAATGTAAAAGAAATCAGTTAAGAGTCTTATGACATTGTCAATTGTTGGCAAAACCTGTCTGGTTCAGTAATGTCCTTCAGTGAAGGAAATCTCCCATCCTTACCTAGTCTAGCTTACATATGACTCTAGACCCACAGCATTATGGTGCTGGAAAAGCACAGCAAGTTAGGCACTATCCAAGGAGTAGGAGAGTCGGGCAGAAGCCTTTCATCAGGTGTCTGCCACAGGAGATTGAACCTGATGAAGGGCTTTTTGCCCAAAACGTCGACCCTGTCCTGTTCCTCAGATGCTGCCTGACCTGCTGTGCTTTTCCAGCACTGCACTCTGGACTCTAATCTCCAGCATCTACAGCATTGGTTGACGTGACTCTAAATTGCTCACTGGGTAATTAAGGATGGGCTGTGAATGCTGGTTCAGCCAGTGACGTCCACATCCTGTGAAGGAGTGTTAAAAAGTATTTTCTAAGAGAGGATGAGTAGTCATTCTTCATGCCAGCCCTGACCACTCATGGATAGAGAAATCACACCGAATTAAACTGCTGGATTAACCTTGAACACCAAGCCCAGCAGAAAATGTGATCGTGGAGGCTTCGATTTTAATTGAGGTGTAGACACACCAGCAGGTATCAACATTACCTAATTTTGCAAAACAAAATCCTTGCACCTGAACTCATTCTTGTCAAAAGTTGAAATTTGGAAACCTGTGATGAATGTATTACTGCCTGCTGATGGTCTTGTGGGGGAATAGGAGAGTGCATGCAGCTGATTTACATTGGCTGTGTTGGTAACTTTGTGTGGAGTGATTGCCACATGTTACTCAGCTTCCTGTGAATTGAACTCCTCCTACATGTGAGAGATCCAGACATCTCTCCTTGTGTGGCCACATTTGTTCAGTCTCTTTCTTTGTTCCTCACTTTCAGTGTTGTGAATTTTCAACTGCTTCAGTTCACCTCTGTATCTCTTTTGGATGGTTAATGTCTTGTCATTATATCTGTTGTTCATGTTTTCAAAAATTTAATTCTCTTTGTCTTTTTTTCTAAATGAGATCTAAAGGGGTTTGTTGTGAAATAGCAATCCCAAGAGTATAAATGCCTTGAGTAACTTGGAAACAAATGACTCATGTAGTTTTGATTTGAACTCTCATTGCAATCACTGCAGCTAAGTTTACACATGTTCTCTTGACTCCCGAAGACTTTGTCTGTCACGGACTCATTCCACTTTGGCAGAGAAGTGAGGTTCTCCTGGTAGGCACAGGACACCCTATAACTTTCTTCCCATTGTTTTACAAATTGTGAAATAAACCCTGTCTATTCTGACTTACCATCTCTCTGTACTTTCAGGATGAGCAGAGGGGTAGGTGGGAAGGTGTTGGACTGGCCATTTGCCCTATTTTATGTGCCCCCTTACCAAAAACACACCCCACGTGTAACATTCTTCCATTGACTCTGTCTGTGTTGCCTCGGGAAAGCAGCCAACATAATCATAGACCCCTCCCGCCCCAGTTATAACTCTCTTCCACCCTCTTCCATTGGGCAGAAGATACAAAAGTTTGAAAACACATACCAACAGATTCAAGAACAGCTTCTTTCCTGCTGTTATCAGACTTATGAACAGATCTCTCATATATTAGAGTGGATCGTTCTCTGCACCTTTTCTGTAGCTGTAACACTATGTTCTGCAGTCTGCTCTATTACCTGATTTACTTATATAAGGTATGAATTGTCTGGTTAGCACGCAAAACGAATATTTTCACTGTATTTTGGTACGTGTGACAATAATAAATCAAATCAAATCCAGCCCGTCCTGACCTTACTTGATTTGGGCCCACGTGCGACCCCAGACCCAGAGGAATGTGGTTGGGGGAACGTAGCAGGAACAGCCAAGTTTCTGGTATTGAGACTGGCTCCTATGCAACGAGCCGTACATTGGGTTTCAAGCAATCAATTGTGTTGGGGGATTCTCTAGTTCGATATACAGATAGACGTTTCTGTGGCCAGCAGTGAAAAAGCAGTGGTGTGTTGCTTCCCTGGTACCAGGATCAAGGATGTCTCAGAGAGGGTGCAGAATGTTCTCACGGGGGAGAGGGGCCAGCAAGAGATTATTGTCCACATTGGAACTGATGACGTAGGAAGTGAAAAGGTTGAGATTCTGAAGGGAGATTACAGAGAGTTCGGCAGAAATTTAAAAAGGAGGTCCTCGAAAGTAGTAATATCTGGATTACCCCCGGTGCTACGAGTTAGTGAGGGCAGGAATAGAGGAAAGGATAGAGCAGATGAATGCATAGCTGAGGAGCTGGTGTATGGGAGAAGGATTCACATTTGGATCATTGGAATCTCTTTTGGGGTAGAAGTGACCTGTACAAGAAGGACAGATTGCACCTAAATTGGAAGGAGACTAATATACTGGCTGGGGAGATTTGCTAGAGCTACTCGGGAGGATTTAGACTGGTAAGGTGGGGGGGGGACCGAGGGGAGATAGTGAGGAAAGAGATCAATCTGAGACTGGTACAGTTGAGAACAAAAGCGAGTCAAACAGTCAGGGACAAGGTAGGACTAATAAATTAAACTGCATTTATTTCAATGCAAGGGATCTAACAGGGAAGGCAGATGAACTCATGGCATGGTTAGGAACATGGGACTGGGATTTCATAGCAATTGCAGAAACATGGCTCAGGGATGGGCAGGACTGGCAGCTTCATATTTCAGGATATAAATGCTACAGGAATGATAGAAAGGGAGGCAAGGGTGGGGGGGGGGGTGCATTTTTGATAAGGGATAGCATTACAGCTGTGCTGAGGGAGGATATTCCCGGAAATACATCCAGGGAAGTTATTTGGGTGGAAGTGAGAAATATGAAAGGGATGATCACCTTATTGGGATTGTACTATGTACCCCCTAATAGTCAGGGGGAAATTGAGAAACAAACTTGTAAGGAGGTCTCAGCTATCTGTAAGAATAATAGGGTGGTTATGATTAGATTAGATTACTTACAGTGTGGAAACAGCCCTTCGGCCCACAAGTCCACATTCACCCGCCGAAGCGCAACCCACCCACACCCATTCCCCTACATTTACCCCTTCCCCTACAGGCAATTTAGCATGGTCAGTTCACCTAACCTGCACATTTTTGGACTGTGGGAGGAAACCGGAGCACCCGGAGGAAACCCACACAGACACGGGGAGAATGTGCAAACTCCACACAGTCAGTCAGAAAATGGGGGAGATACTGAGGCGGGAATTGAACCCGGGTCTCTGGCGCTGTGAGGTAGCAGTGCTAACCACTGTGCCGCCCACAATTTAGGGGATTTTAACTTTCCAAACATAGACTGGGACTGCCATAGTGTTAAGGGGTTTAGATGGAGAGGAATTTGTTCAGTGTGTACAAGACAATTTTCTGATTCAGTATGTGGATGTGCCTACGAGAGAAGGTGCAAAACTTGACTTACTCTTGGGAATTAAGGCAGGGCCGGTGACTGAGGAGTCAGTGGGGGAGCACTGTGGGGCCAGCGACCATAATTCTATAGTGATGGAAAAGGATAGACCAGATCTAAAAGTTGAAGGTTTAAATTGGGGAAAGGCCAATTTTGACAGTATTAGGCAAGAACTTTCAAAAGCTGATTGGGGGCAGATGTTTGTAGGTAAAGGAAGGCTGGAAAATGGGAAGCCTTCAGAAATGAGATAACGAGAATCCAGAGAAAATATATTCCTGTTAGGGTGAAAGGAAAGGCTGGTAGGTATAGGGAATGCTGGATGACTAAAGACATTGAGGGTCTGGTTATGAAAAAGAAGGAATCATATGTAAGGTATAGACAGGATAGATTGAGTGAATCCTTAGAAGAGTATAAAGGAAGTAGGAGTATACTTAAGAGGGAAATCAGGAGGGCAAAACAGGGACATTAGATAGCTTTGGCAAATAGAATTAAGGAGAATCCAAAGAGTTTTTACAAATATATTAAGGACAAAAGGGTAACTAGGGAGAGAATAGGGCCCCTCAAAGATCAGCAAGGCG
>NC_057718.1:15056315-15067457 GCF_004010195.1 Chiloscyllium plagiosum | reverse complement strand
CCAAAATTGGAGGTGTAGTGGACAGCGAAGAGGGTTACCACAGATTACAACAGGATCTTGACCAGATGGCCAATGGGCTGAGAAGTGGCAGATGGAGTTTAATTCAGATAAATGCGAGGTGCTGCATTTTGGGAAAGCAAATCTTTGCAGGACTTATACACTTTGTGGTAAGGTCCCAGGGAGTGTTGCTGAACAAAGAGACCTTGGAGTGGAGGTTCATAGCTCCTTGAAAGTGGAGTCGCAAGTAGATAGAATAGTGAAGCAGGTATGCTTTCCTTTATTGGTCAGAGTATTGATTTCAGGAGTTGGGAGGTCATGTTGTGGCTGTACAGGACATTGGTTCGGCCACTGTTGGTATATTACGGACAATTCTGGTCTCCTTCCTGTTGGAAAGATGTTGTGAAACTTGAAAGGGTTCAGAAAAGATTTCCAAGGATGTTGCCAGGGTTGGAGGATTTGAGCCACAGGGAGAGGCTGAACAGGCTGGGGCTATTTTCCCTGGAGCGTCGGAGGCTGAGGGGTAACCTTATAGAGGTTTACAAAATTATGAGGGGCATGGATGGGGTACATAGGCAAAGTGTTTTCCCTGGAGTTGGGAAGTCCAGAACGAGAGGGCATAGGTTTAGTGTGAGAGGGGAAAGATATAAAAGAGACCTAAGAGGCAACTTTTTCATGCATGGAATGAGCTGCCAGAGGAAGTGGTGGAGGCTAGTACAATTGCAACATTTAAGAGGCATTTGCATGTGTATATGAATAGAAAGGATTTGGAGGGATATGGGCCGGGTGCTGGCAAGTGGGACTAGATTGGGTTGGCATATCTAGTCGGCTACCGGTGGAGGTTAGTACAATTGCAACATTTAAGAGGCGTTTGCATGTGTATATGAATAGAAAGGGTTTGGAGGAATATTAGCCGGGTGCTGGCAGGTGGGACTAGATTGGGTTAGCATATCTGGTCAGCATGGACAGGTTGGACCGAAGGGTCTGTTTCCATGCTGTACATCTCTGTGACTCTACCGTTCTTAACTGCCTTTTTGAAATTGCCAAGCAAATTTCTTAAGTGGCCCAGTTGGGTTCTTGTTGAGCAGGCTGCCCACTACTGGCAAAATTGTGTTGTGATGGGAATATGTCTTCCTGTGTTATTCGCCAACTGCCTTGGCCTCTGACCCCATCCCAAAGGGTCTGGGAAAGCCCTGATCGAAGACGGCAGCTCATTGCCACTTTCTTGAGGGTAATTGGGAATGGGCAATAAATACTGGGCTTGCCACCCACATCATCATCCATTAACTGAATTCTTTGAAAGGTTACCTGTGAAACAAGATGATGGATATTGCCAGTTTAATTCTTCCGCGGGTGATATTTTGAATAAGTGCTGTGGAATTAACCTTGGTGTCTTGGCCAATATTTATCTCTCAAACGACATCAAATTTCATTTGATTATCATCTTGTTGCTGTTTGTTTGAGCTTGCTGTGCACCAACTGGCTGCTGTATTTCACACCCTACAATAGTTGCTATCCAGAATTAATTCATTGCCTGTAGTGGCAAACCATTGCAGTTTAGTTCTACGCCTGGCTCATTATGACCTGGGAAAGTGCAGACTGAAACGTTGTAAGGGCATTCTCCTGCTCAGAATGTGACCTGTAATATAAACCCAGGCTCAGCCTCATAACATTGATATGTGTCTATTTGTTCACCCTGGGATTGTGGAGTGTCAGTGGAGATCCATTAACCTCTTGCTACCTTGGCCATGACTTTCATTTTATCAGTCTGTTTTGGAAGACCAATCCTCTACTAACTGCTAAAATAAAACAAAGGACTACGGATTATGGAATCTATAACAAACACAGAAATTGATGGAGATGCTCAGCAGGTCTGGCAGCATTTGTGGGAAGAAAGCAGAATTAATGTTGGGTCTGATGGCTGTTCATCAGAACTGGCAGTTCAGATGAAAAGTCACTGGACTCGAAACGGCAACTCTGCGTTCTTCCCACAGATGCTGCCAGACCTGCTGAGCTTCTCCATCAATTTCTGTTCTTCTGCTCGAACTACTGTCAGGGAAGGTGTTGGAAGTTTGCCCTCTTTATAAAGCTGCTTAATGGAAAGAGTGCTTTTCTGTATCTGTAAGCTATCTGTTAAAAAAAACTTATACAATGCTGCAAAAGCAGCTTGGATTGTATTATGTACGTGCATGTCTATGTTGGTGGCCTCACTATGTGTAACTGAGACGATAGTTTTATT
Source organism: Chiloscyllium plagiosum (assembly GCF_004010195.1). Classification (NCBI taxonomy): domain Eukaryota; kingdom Metazoa; phylum Chordata; class Chondrichthyes; order Orectolobiformes; family Hemiscylliidae; genus Chiloscyllium; species Chiloscyllium plagiosum. The sequence goes on along the minus strand of NC_057718.1, from coordinate 15,065,221 downwards.
TTAAGCAGTCAGCAGGAACAGTGTGGGAGAAGTTAGGTTCAGGATGTATGTACATTGAAGTGAGTGAATTATTACTCCTGTCTGAAAATATCCACCCACCAGTGAATGATGTACGTCTGCAGATGCCAGGCGAAGACAATGAGCTGTTAGTATAGTGTGTGCGCGCGTGCACACGTGTATACTTGTAGTTGTGGATGCGACTATGTGTGATAGACTGAGATTGTGTGTGTGTGTGTGTGTATATATGACCCTGTGAGTGTCTGTGTGTATATGTGACCCTGTGAGTGTCTGTGTGATTGTGTGTCTGTCTCTATTTGTGTGCATGTTTGGATTCAAAAAGGAATTGTATCAAAATACAAACATCATGGGGCTTGTCTTCCTGCAAATTGCTGATGTATGATGAGGGAGATGGATGAATAGTAACCTGCTTCTTTGGGATATACCCTCCCAAACTCCTTTGCATCCATTTTGTTATCCCTTCCTGTCCCTGTGGTGTAACTTGAATTTTTTTTCCTTATGGGAGAAAGTGAGGACTGCAGATGCTGGAGATCAGAGTCAAAGAGTGTGATACTGGAAAAGCACAGCCAGCCAGGCAGCATTCGTGGAGGACGCGTGTCGATGTTTTGAGCATAAGCTCTTCATCAGGAATGAGGGGGTGGCCCAAGGGGGCTGAGAGATAAATGGGCAGGGGTGGGGCTGGGGGAAGGTAGCTGGGAATGCGATAGGTGGATGGAGGTGGGGAGAGAGCCTGGACTGTGCTGTAATGTTCTGTGTTCTTTGAAAGCAAGATAATATTTCGAGTCTGGCGATTCTTCATCAGAACTGTTAACAGCTCAGGAAAGGTGGTAATATATTGAAGTGACGTTTGTGGGAAGGGGTTGGTCTTGCACAAGGTGACTTACTTGCCGATTTACTTCCTCCAACCTCAGTATCCAAGGCCTCAGGCACACCTTCCAGGTGAAGCAGCAGCTTACCTGCACTTCTCTCAACTCATTTATTTCATTCACTGCTCAGAATGTGGTCTCCTGTATATCGGGGGAGATGAAACACAGATTTGATGACCGCTTTGCTGAACACCTACACTCTGTCTGTAAAACATGACCCAGAGTTTCCCACTGCCTCCACTTCAACACACCACTGTGTTCCTACACCAACATTTCTGTCCCAGATCTGTTGCAGTGTTCCTTAACGCAAGTTCAAAGAACAACACTTCATTTTCCATCTTCTCCTGCTGAACACTCTCTGCTCATTCCTGAAGAAGGGCCTGTGCCCGAAACGTCGAATCTCCTGTTCCCTGGATGCTGCCTGACCTGCTGTGCTGTTCCAGCAATAAAGTTTCAACTTTGATCTCCAGCATCTGCAGACCTCACTTTCTCCTCCTAGTTTATGTGTCCCACAGATGTTCTTTGAAACATTCCGCAAGTTGGTGTCTTGTCTCCCCAGTGTAGAGGAGACCACTTCGAGAGCAATGGATACAGTAGATGACGTGTGTGGAAGTATAGGTAAATCTGTGTCAAATGTGGAAGGATCCTTTGGGGCCTTGGACGGAGCTGAGGGCGGAGGTGTGGGCGCAGATTTTTTTCCTTGTGTTAAAGACAACGTAAAAATGCAGCACGGCTGTTTTAGTGCCAGAAGGGGTAACTGCTGTAGTAAATTGTGAAACCATGAAAGGAGTTTAAGTTTAAACATGAGAATTTAAAATGGACACATTTATCACTGGTCAGCAATGATGGTGTGGATGGAGATCTGAGAGATTGACAACAATGTTTGGCTAGGAGCAACAGCAGAACTGAAGCTTTAGGAAGTTTGAATGCCCAGTGGAAACAATATTTTGAGGAGAATTGAATAAGGAAATCAATGAGCATAATAACCACCATCCAGGTTAAGAACATGAAAAGAAAGACTTGTGCTTTTCTTGACCATTTTATATAACTTTACAACCATTTAAGCACTTTAGGAGTATGGAGACTTTTACACTTCAAGAGAACCATAGGGCTTTGCCTCATTAGAGAGGGACAACTGGTGGTGGTTTAGCCAAAAGGTCACCACACCTCAGGCTAGGACTGAGGTTGAGAAGGTGGGATCTTCGTGGTAACCTCAGCTGGTGTGGGAATTGAACCCATGTTTATGGACATCACTCTGCGTCACAAACTAGCAATCAAGCCAATTGACCCCTACACCTTTAGAACTGTAGTCACTCTTGTAATGTTGGAGATGCAGCAACAGATTTGTATACAGCAAGCTCCCATAAACAACTATGCGATAATAAGCATATAATCTGTTTTTGGGGTGAGCAGGCTGATGGGGACTCAGGTTAATATCCTGTCTGCAAGGTGGCACCTACCACAGTGCAACACTGCCTCTGTACTGCCCCAGGGTGTTAATCTGGGTCTTTGTACTCAAGCTGTGGAGTGGCACTTGAACCCTGAACCTTGTAATTAAGGGACATGAATGCTGTCAACTGTGCTATGTGACCCCTGCATTTGCTCTCCCATTCCTGAAGATGATGGGCTGAACTTCAATTCTGCTTACCCTCCCCGAAAAAAACATTGGTAAAAGTCTTTGTGATAATGACACCAGCTATTGAGTGTCTGTTTTTGGGTTACTCTGGTGACGGGGAATATTGACAGTGTGCAGAACTGGGAGTGGGGCTGGATCTGTGTCCCTGTGGCTAGTTGATGTTCGTGGATGCGAATCGTTAGCTGTCTTCCTGTTTGTCCTATATGGTGTTTTGTGCAGTCCTTGCATGGGATAGTGTACAAAATCCCATGCAAGAACTGCACAAAACACTATATAGGACAAACAGGAAGACAGCTAACGATCCACATCCATGAACATCAACTAGCCACGAAACGCCACGACCAGCTATCCTTAGTAGCCACACACGCAGACGACAAGCAACATGAATTCGACTGGGACAACGCTACCATTATAGGGCAAGCCAAACAAAGAACAGCCAGGGAATTCCTAGTAGCATGGCACTCATCCACAAACTCCATCAAAAAACACATCGACCTGGACCCAATATACCGGCCACTACAGCGGACAGCTGAAACTGACAACCGGAAGCGGCAGGGACAGGCCACTATAAATGCCGGAGGAAACACCACAGAAGCGCTTCACAGGAGGCTCCCAAGCACTGAGGATGTCACCTAGACAGGGGATGAAACGTTTGTAACAAAAACTTCCAGCTCGGCGAACAGAACCACAACAACGAGCACCCGAGCTACAAATCTTCGCACAAACTTTGATCCTCAGTTATTCTTGTGTAATAAAATAAGCAACTGTGGATGCTGAAAATCTGAAACAAAACCAGAAACTAGTGGAGAAACACAGCAAGTCTGGTAACCTCTGTGGAGAGAAAGCAGAGTTAAGGTTACAAGTCCAGTGACCCTTTTTGAGAAGACATAAAGAAGATGGTGGCTGTTAAAGATCTCATGGCGTTCAGAGGAAGGGTCACTGAACTCAAATCGTTAACTCTGTCTTCTCTCTACAAACACTACCAGATCTGTTGAGTTTGTCCAACAGTTCCTATTTTCCTGTTATTTTTGTTTTGCTTAACATGACAGATGAGCCACACACAGCATTGAATATCTTGGTACAAATTGTATGACATAACTTATGTTATTTTAAAAAGGAAATGTTAATGCCTATCCACCTGATAAGCCACCCAGTTGTGAGGAACTCACTGTGTGAGGGAGATTCATGTGACATCTTAAATTAAGTGTAATGACGTTTATTGGGCATTAAAACATCTTTACTTTGTGGTCTGATGTGAAAATGCATAATGTATTGCATAAACGTTGTAATCCATCAATCACTATTTGTCACTGGCTTGTGTTGTTTCTCATGATTTGCTGATGGCTGCACCTGTCTAAGCATTAAATCCTGAGCACTAAACAATCAGAGTTCCTGTGTAATTAAACTTGAGAACTAATGTGCAAAGAATTGGACCTGTTCCCAGAGGTGGGATAGTCTCAGTTTCTGACAAGGGGAATAGTGCAGGTGCGTGCTGTACATGTACAATAGCTACAACTTGAGGTGAGGCGTGGGCTTTCCAGAAGTATGTCTCCCAGGTTGTCTGAAGTAACTTTCATACACCAAATTCACAGCTTCAGGGTGAGGTTTGCTGCGCGTCGCATTTTAGTTCCCACCAAAAAATAAAGAGCTAGACTCAAAAACAGAAGTTGTTGGAAAAGCTCAGCAGGTCTGGCAGCATCTGTGCAGAGAAATCAGAGTTACCATTTTGGGTCCAGTGACCCTTCCTCATAGTAGCTAGGAAAATGTTGATATGTGGAAGCTGGTGTGGGGGAAGGGAGTGAGGTCTAAATGATATAAGTGATCGATGGGGATAGAGCCCAAAGAGAGAGAAGAACTATTGGACAGACAAAGGAGTGGATAATGATCAAGCTGGGAGAATGCATAGCTATTAATAGAAACTGTTAGTAGCTAACAGTGGGTTGTGTGTAATAGCAGACAAAGTGATGACAATGCCTAATGTGTGGGGGTTAAGGGGTCAGAAGATGGGAGAGCTCCAGTCCGAAAGTTGTTGAACTCGATATTAAGTCCAGAAGGCTGTAGAATTCCCAAGTGGAAAATGAGCTGCTGTTCTTCCAGTTTGCGCCATTAATAGCTAATCATCCTCTCAGACTGATCATTATCCACTCCTTTGTCTGTCCAACTGTTCTTCTCTCTCTTTGGGCTCTATCTCCACCTATTGTGTACTCTCTCCCCGCCCCCTGCCCTCCTCCGCCCCATCTTCTCTATAAAATCCAGCCTTTTCTGAGTTACAATCAGTTCTCAGGAAGGGTCCCTGGACCTGAAATGTTAACTCTGACTTCTCTCTCTAGATGCTGCCAGATCTGCTGAGCTTTTCCAGCAATTTCTGTTTTTGTTTCTGATTTCCAACATCCGCAGTAATTTCAGTTTTTTAAGAAGAGAAACAAGACTGTTGCTTCAGTGAGGTCCTGAAAGAGTGCTGCAGTGCTGGAAGTGTTGCCTTTTATATGAGATGTTAAAACCAAGGCCCCGTTTGCTGTCTTTGCCGTGTGTAAAAATATCCCATGGCGGTCTTTCGACGATGACCAGGGCAGTTAACCCCAGTGTCCCATCAATATTTATCCCTCAATCAACAAAAACAGAAATCTGGTCATTATTGCTTTCCTGTTTGTGGGAATTGGCTGCCGCTCAGTCCCTGCAGTAACTGCATGACTTCAATTGCTCTAAAGCATTTTGAGACACCGAGTCGTCAGGAAAGTTCCTTTACCAGAAAACTTGGGTTTCAATTGCAGGAAGCATGTGATGAGTGATCCAGATACTCATGTGCTGCTTTTAGAGCCACACAGCCAATGAAAACTATCAAGAGCTCTTTTTTCTGTTATGAATTGTGCATTTGGACAGTCCAGCTGTAGTTCTTAGAAGGCATGAGCCTACAAGCTGCAACTAACAGGCCATTACATGACACTGAATTGTCAGTCACAGGTCAGATAGAGTGCAGGATAGCAGGCATGGGAAGTGAAAGTGCATTGTACAGGAAGGCAGGATTACAGTAATTTCATCCCTTGCCACAAATTTCATCCCTTTGTTATAAACTGTGTGAAATCTCAAAATATGTGGAGGTAGTGGCTTAATGTTTTTGTCACTGGACTAGTAAGCAGAGCTGCAAGGTAATGTTTTACAGACAATGGGTCTGAATCGCACCGTGGCAGATAACAATAAAAATCTCTAATTTAATAGACAGGCTGGTCTCATGATGACCATGAAATTACTGTCGATTGTCATAAAAACCAGTCAGGTTCACTAATGCCCAGCCATCCTTACCTGCTCTGGCCGATGTGACTCCAGACCCTTAGCAATGTGATTGACTCTTCAACTGAGGATGGGCAATAAATGCTGGCCTGACCAGCAATGCCCACATCCCATGTACGTTTAAAAGAAAGAAAAGAATTGTTAGAGTACTGAAGGAAGCCATTTTGTCCATTCTGTGCCAGCTTTCCAAATGAGCATCTCAGCTTATGTCATTCTTCCTGTAATCCACATTGTTACTGACCAAATAACCATCTAATTTTGTGGTTGTGCGTATGTCCGCTGAGCTGGGAAGTTGATTTGCAGATGTTTCGTCTCCTGTTTGGGTGACATCTTCAGTGCTTTGGAACCTCCTGTCAAGTGCTGCTGTACTCTGCCTTCTGGAGCTTATTTGGTTCCGTTTCTGCTGCTTCCAGTTGCTGGTTCCGGTACTTTGTTGTAGTGACCAGTATATCGGGTCCAGGCCAATGTGCTTGTTGATAGGGCCTGTGGATGAGTGCCATGATTCCAGGAATTCTCTGGCATACTCAGACAACAACTTATCAGGACAAAAGACCAAATACCCATCATGTGCAAGACTAATGTAGTTTACAGAATTCCTTGCAAAGACTGCATGAAACACTATATAGGGCAAGCACGCAGACAACTAACAATCCGCATCCATGAACACCAACTAGACACTTAACGCCACGACCAGCTGTCCCTAATAGCCATACACACAGATGACAGGGACCACAAATTCGACTGGGACAGCACAATGATCACAGGATAAGCTAAACAGAGGACAGCCAGAGAATTACTAGACAACCAGCACCCAAGGTACATATCTATACACAAGCCTTGAACCATTTAAGTCCCTTTTGAAGTCCTTAATTGAGCCCGCCTCCACCACACTCTCAGACAGTGCATTCCATACTTAGCCGTTTGCTGCATGGATTTTTTTTCTCCACAAGTTTGCATCATTTACCAATTACTTAAAATTTGCACCTGTTTGTTCTTCATTCTTTCACAAGGGGGAACAGTTTCTCCTGATTCTAAATAGACCCCTCACGGTTTTGAATACCTCTGTCAGATCTCCTGTTGGCCTTCTAGTCTCCAACAGGAACAGCCCATCTTCTCCAGTCTCTCTGAAATTCCCTGGTATCATTCTTACAAATCTCTTCTGCCCTCTCTCCAAAGCTTTTACATCCTTCTTGAAGTCTGGTGTCCTGAACTGGGCACAATACTCCTGTTGCAGCAAGTCTGCAGATGTTAACTAAAGACCTGCACTTACTCCTCAACCTCTTTTTAGACTGTCATTGGGGGACTGGCTAAGTAGCTTACAGAGAATTGACATAGATAGGATGGACAGAACAGTCGCTTTTAGCATTAATTCTGTGATTGATTTGGCTTAATAGAAATCACGACATTCCATATACTTATACTAGTTTGATGACTCTTCAATTTTTTATGTAATGCTGACAAGATAGGAAAAAAATGTCTAGTCACAGTGTCAGTCCTAAGGCAAGTAACAAAAATATTCAACATTTCATCTTGGTAATGACGCCTTACCCATTGCCACTTTCCCTGATCACATTTGATTAATAGTTTGGCGGAATTTATGGAATATTCTGGTTGTATACATAAAAGATATGAAGGGACCTCAGCGTGTAATTGCCACTGGCATCTCTTGTTGTCAGGAGGTTGAGGTTTCAATTAATAGTATGCAAGCCAACTCTGTATGTATTAGTATTGGACATTTTCATTGTCTTTCTGCAAGTTCAGGGTCTTGCTGTCAATGAACACGTAACTATCCATTTGTGACTTGCTACACGTCAAGAAAAGTTTTAATTGAACCAAGAACATCAATCGTGATGGACAGTTTTATAAAGCTGCTGTTTATCTACATGTATTCCAGTTGATGGATCTCTCAGAAGAACTATTCCAAATTATATTAGAGTCATAGAGTATGGAAACAGATCCTTCAGTCCAAATCCTCTATGTTGACTGGACATCCCAATCTGACCTCATCACATTTGCCAGCATTTGGCCTATATCCCTCTAAATCCTTCTTTACTCATCCACCCATCCCGATTAAATATTGTAATTGTAGCAGTCTCCATCACTTCCTTTGGCTGCCATACACAAATCACCCTTTACATAAAAATGTTACCCCTTGGTTCCTTTTAAATCTTTACCCTCTCACCTTAAATCTATGTCCTCTAGTTTTGGACTCCCCCACCAGAGGAAACAGTCCTTGACTATTCACCCTATCCATGCTCCTCATGATTTTATAATCCTCAATTAGGTCCCCCCCCCCCAAATCTCTGACACTTCAGGGGAAAAAGCTCCAGCCTCTCCCTCTAGCTTAAACCCTCCAGTCCCAGCAACATCATTGTAAATCTTTTCTTCATTGTCTCAAGCGTGACAACATCCTTCCTGGTGACCAGAATTGTATGCAGTAGTTAAAAATAGACTCGTATCAAGATGTTGTCCAGTGTTTACATGATGTGTATAAGCTTTATTGCATTATTTGTATTGGTAGCAAAGCCTTGCTTGGCGATGGTGTGGCTTGAACTACTTTCCCCTCAGCTATTGTATGCTCACCTTGTTTAAATATGGTTTTGGTGCATTACAAGATGGGATATCTCAGCTGCTGTCACTTGCCAACAAACTCGTGGGAGAGTTTTGATTTAATGAGATTCTAACTCGGATCCATGTTGTTTTTAAAGCTGTCATCTATGATGTGTTCCCTCAGTGGCCTAGCATTGTAATGATCCTATTGTCTGGTACGTTAATTGATCTCTGTGATCAGGAAGGCTCTGTATTCACAGCCAATTACAGAGCTGACTGTTCTCCATGATACTTCTCTGGAAGCTATACAACTCGATAGAAAAATGCCAGGAATTCTCCTCTTGATTAAAATCCATTAACTATTGCTGGAGGGTTCATGTATCTTTCTAGACCCAACTTTATAAAATTAAAGACAGCATCATCAGTGATTAGTTCATCCTGCTTCCATGCTGTTGCCTTATTTTATTAGTCAATCAGTGAAAGGGCCTTAAGTTCTCTCTCCCTCCCTCACTCTTTTTCTTCCTCTCTTTTTCTCTCTCTCTCTCTCT
>NC_057718.1:14923535-15056257 GCF_004010195.1 Chiloscyllium plagiosum | reverse complement strand
TCTCTTTTTTCCCATTCTCTGTTCCCCCTTACTCTTTCCCCACTCCACTTTCTCTCTTCTGTTTCTCCTATTTCTCTGCCTTTCCTGCGCCTCCTGTTTTTCTACCTCCTCCTCACCCCATTCTCTTCAAGTTTATTTTTGTATTTACTCAAATCCATCTCCTTTCCGAACATCCGGAGCTGCTCTGCTGCGGTGTGTTCAATCCTTTCCAAATGCAGATTGCTCCCTGCTGTTCGTAGTTATTTAATTTTTGTGCTGTCTCAAAGTACCCTGTGAAATTAATGTTAATTCATGCAGATTTTAACCATGCTTTGTGTTGTAGCTTCAGGTCTGTGAGGAAGTGAATTAAAATGTGTCTAACTATATTTCCTTCAGAATTCCAAACAGGGACTTGTTTCATCACTAGGGAAGAGTGGAAGGCCACAACTGATTTATGTTTTAAGCACATTGTTGTGTTGTATGTAAATTATGTTTTTGTATTGTTTTGCAAAAACTTTTTCATCAATCTAACCTGGATTTTTTTTTTGTTCTGGATCAAAGACATGGGAAATAGCAGCTGGAATTGGCTATTCGGCCCCTCAGGCCTGTTCCTGCCATTTACCCCCTTGGACCTCCTTCACCATTCAACAAGGTTGTGGCTGATTGGCTGGCTGTTTCAGTCCCACCTTCCCGCACTGTGCCATATCCCCTACTACCCTCCACATTCAAAAGCATGGATTTCTTTGTTGAACATTGTAATCAGAAACCCGTGGTCACAGAGCAGACTGCAATACTGCCTTTGTATTGTATTGTGCACCCTTCTTGCTGTTTAACTTCTCTGTTTCCTGAACATGGCTGCATGAGTTGCCTTCAAAATGCATCGCCTGTACACAAAAAAGACCTTGAATTTCCAGTTGCCTGTCACTTCAGCATACCACCTTGTGCCCCGGCCAGCATCTCTGTCTCTGGCTTACTGCAACACTCTAATGAAGCTCAGCACAAACTGGAAATTCAGAAGCTCATTTTCTGCTTGGGAACTTTTCAGCCTCCTGGGTTTACGATTGAGTTCCACAGTTTTAGGGCCTGAGGCCATGTCCTTAGCCCCTATCCCCATATCCTGGGCCTTGTCATCACATGGACTCTTAATTCACACTACCTATTGTCAGCCTCTAATAGCCCCCATTAGCAGCCAATTATTCCACCAGAATCACCTTTAATCCACCCCTTTAGCTGTCCAATTGTTTTTCTCTGTCTCTCTGGGTTCCATCTCCACCTATCATTTACTCCTCCCTCCGCCTCCCATCCCATCTTCATATACAGTATACCAACCTTTTCCTAGCCACAATCAGTTCTGAAGAAGGATCAATGACCGTGCAGATGCTGCCAGACCTCCTGAATTCTCCAGCAATTTCTATTTTTGATGCACATTTCTAGTAACCTCAGTCCTTTGGTTTTTATGTTTAAACACATTGTCTGTTTGTTTTTCTTGATAATCTGAATCTATTCTAATCTTCATGTTTAGATTAGATTAAATTAGATTCCTTACAGTGTGGAAACAGTCCCTTCGGCCCAACAAGTCCACACTAACCCTCCGAAGAATAACCCACCCAGACCCATTTCCCTCTGTCTAATGCACCTAACGTTATGGGCAATTTAGAATGGCCAATTCACCTAACCTGCACATCTTTGGATTGCAGGAGGAAACCGGAGCACCTGGAGGAAACTCACGCAGACACGGGAAGAATGTGCAAACTCCTCACAGACAGTCACCCGAGGCTGGAATTGAACCCGGGTCGCTGGCGCTGTGAGGCAGCAGTGCTAACCACAGAGCCACTGTGAAAGGAATCTAGTTCATTCTCTTGGATGCTGAGCCAGTCAACTGACTGTTGATTGTCTCGACTGGCTCATCCTTGTTAATCTCTTAAAATGAGGTTTCTAGTCATTTTCATAAGTCGACTCCACACAAATGATGGCAGAAATCTGTTATTGACAACACTACTTTCAACTGAAGACATACTGTACTTAGAAAACTTCGCAGCTTGTATTCACCCTCATTTGTTAAGATCCCTGCTGATATTATTACTGATCCAGGGCCTAAATCTTGCTTGATAAATCTTCTTTTTTGATTTAGTGAGGTGGTCTTTCACAAAAACACAAGCATATAATGCTGCAGATCTGCAAAACAAGCTTATTGTGTAAGAGGAATCAAGATAATATGGAACAAGCTATTTACATATAACCCAATTTTGAAGATTTCAAAACCACATGGTAAAATGCAATATTTTACTTCCACTAACAGCATCCCTTCACAGTAATTAAAAACTGGAAGACATTCCCTTTCCTATCACTTTATAGGTTTGACTTAACTATTGCTTTCAGTGCCTGGCCTTGAGAGTTTGACAGTCTCTTCCTTAGCATTAACACAACTTGGGTTGTAGGTGAAAGTGAGGACTGCAGATGCTGGAGATCAGAGTCAAGATTAGAGTGGTGCTGGAAAAGCACAGCAGATCAGGCTGCATCTGAGGTGCAAGAAAATCGACATTTCGGGCAAAAGCCCTTCAACTTAGGTTGTACCTTCTCAGCTTTGAATGACCCTTTCATAATTAGATTAGATTAGATTAGATTATATTACATTCTAGATTATATTCTAATCACTTCTGTTCTGGAACTTTCAAACTAACCCCTTACACCCTACTTCTTAACTCTTCTGAACTAACTCCTTTCTCGAGGCGGAACTGTTTCATGTATCTAACTCTGACCTCAATGAGCTGAATCTAAAAGCTGTTCAAGCTATGGGTTCTTCTCCCCCAAGTGAAAAAAAATCAGTTCCTAATCCTTCGAATTGAGAACAAGGTAATTACCTTCAATGTTTGTACTGTCTACTTGTAATGCTCCCAATGCAAAAAAATTCCAATTAAAACCCTAGGAACATTCATACCTTTTTCTTAATAGAGGCCAGAAATACTGAATGTCACATACCTTGCATCCCACTAACCCTGAGTCGTCATGTGAACGCCATTCCCTTTAGGGTCCCTTTTGAGACACACAATTCTGACTTGGCTTAGAGCAAGTTTATATACATGAACTCCATAAACTTGAGATTGTCCAAAGCTTTGCTGCCCATAACTTGTACCAGTTCCTGTTATCCAATTGCCTCTGTGCTCACTGATCTGCATAAGCTCCCAGTCAAGTAACTCCTTGATTGTCAAGTCATGCTTGTTTTTACATCCTTCCATGGCCTCATCCCTTCCCTCTCTCTCTGATCTCCACCATTATCACAATCCTCTGAGATATCTGCATGCATAGAATTCTAGCCTCTCGCACATATCCAGTATTTACTGTTACTATTGAGCTATCCTCCCTCTTTGACCAAACTTTGGCATCTGACTGGATATCTCTGCATGTGACCTGGTGTCTCACACCTGACTTGGGTTGTACTTTGCTAAAGTGCAAATTTAGGCCTTTGGTTACATTAAAGGTATTTTGATTTCATAGAATTTTCATAGAATCCCTCAAGTGTGGAAGCAGGCCGTTTGCCCCACGCCGGTCCTCTGAAGAGCACACTCCCCGAGCACACCTACATCCAAAACCTCAACCTGAGCTACAAATCTTCTCAAACCTCACTAATCTGTTAGTACTCTCTACGTGTTTCTTCTTTTTTAAAATCCGTTTTGTGAAACTGTGAGCTGAGAATTGAAAGTGATCTTTGGACTGTGAGCAACAGTTTTTTTTGAGAAAATAGCAAGATAATATTTGTTTATAGTACCTAGGCAGGTTGATTCTTGCTTAAAGAACGCTGTAGATGTTTCAGTTCTGGAGAAACATGCTCAAGTGTTGGCAGGGTTTGGATGTTAACAGGGGCCATCCATGGAGGCTGGTGTCAAGAAAGAGAAAGTTGAAGAAAAGCAGAAAGAAAAATCAAAGTTTGAACTTTTTAAAAAAATCTGTCATATTATGGTTACCAAAGATACAGAACAGAGATTTGATTACTCTCCAGTAATCCTCCCATTATCAACTTACTGAAAGTCCAAAGAATAGAATCTCAGTTGTAAGAATTAAATGAACATTCCTCGGAGCTGATTAGAAACTATTTACATTATCCATTGTCTTCAGGTATCAACCAAGCTATAATCTCATTTGCCTGCATTACCATGCATCGTGGAAACTGCTCAAGTTGCATATCTTCTGGTTTTCTTGAATTCATCCTTTAACTGTGTCTGTCGTTTGTATATTAGAGAGTGGGGGCTAGAGTCAAAAAAGATTAAGTTTGAATTATTCACATTAATTTGGTTACCTTGTTTAACTTTGATCTGTTAAAGTTGCTGTATTAATTATAAGTTAATGCTTTTGTTTAAGCTATAAACTTGGTGTCTCATTTTGTTTATTCAAAAAGTCTGGTTAGGAATCATTGGGGTCAATTTTGGGGGTCATTGAATGTTTTAATTTTACAGTGTTGTAAATACAGGCACAGGGAGACTGATTTGATTTGACTGTCTGTCCTTGTGTTATAATAATGTAGCATTGAAATCAACATTGAGGCCAGGAAGTTGTAAGAGTAGCCAGTTGATAAATGAAGTACTGTTTCTTGCCTTACTACGGAGCTTTATTGGAATGGTGAAGGGGACAGAAGACAGAGGCCAGGGTATCTTTTGCTTTACCTCCATACTTAAAACCGAAACAGGCCCTCCTAGGTGGAGCAGTGTCCCATTTTATTATCATTATTTAAAGACTATTGGCATGTTTTAGTGTACTTATACACCCATGTTTTACCATTTACACACACTGTTCCATGTTTTGTAGACATCAAAGATTTATAAACTGATTCGACACTGCTCCTTCAGTCTAGCTGCTTCGTTTTCTAATCTGAATCTTTCCTCCTGCTTTGAATGTTTCTAATCTTCTGTGCATTTTGATACACTTTTTCTTTTGAATCATTGCTTGGCTATTTTTGAAAATATCAAGTCTGTTTCACATTTTGGATGATTGGCTCAGGAAACAGAGCAATGAAATCCCTGTGGTCTGGCACCAATCCAGCTGATTTTGTGTGTGAGCTGTGCTGAGTTTTATGAAGGTGGATTGTGTGGTTAGAATCGGGCTGCAAATTTCTGGCTGTTTTTAACTACCTCTGCTCCATGACCCCTCGTATTAAATGGGTGGTATTCATTTGATCCTGAGGCTGAGTTTCAGATACAAGAACCAATTATTTCTTCTGCTCTGTAACTCTTTAATGCTTCCTTTGCCACATGGAAGGTTCACAAATACAATTAGCTGGAACTTTACTGAAGGTGGAAGGAGTCAGAAATTTTGAAACTAGTTTAATTTATATTTCTTTAAAAGTTCCAGTAGGCATTGTCAAAGTGCAGAATGGAGAATAAGATACAGTTTCACATTGGGAAATACAATGCATTTTGGCAAAAATATGTGTTCTATCAACTGGATGTAGCAAACATTTCCCAGAAGCGTTTCACCATCTACAAGGCACAAATCAGGAATGTGGTAGAGTATTCTCCACTTGTCTGGATGAATGCAGCTCCAACAGCACTAGTAGCTCCACAACATCTAAGACAAAACCATCTGCTTGATTGGCATCCCATTCACCACCACCATCATTAACTCCATTAACCACTGGTGCATAGCGACAGCAGTGTATAACATTTACAAGATACACTGCAGCAACTCACTGAGTTCCCTTATGACAGCACTTTCCAAACTTGGATTTCTTACCATCCAGGAGGACAGCAGATGCATGAGAAAACCAACACCTGTACATTCCCCATCAATCCACCCACCTTCCTGACTTGGAACTCTATCGCTGTTCCTTCAGTGTTGCTGCGTCAAAGTCTTGAAATTCCCTTCCTGAGAGCACTGCTGTATTTACACCAAATAGACCACAGTGTTTCAAAAAGGTAGCACACCACTGCCTTCTTAAGGGCAACAAGGCATGGGCAATAAAGACTGTCCAAAGGCCACTCAAAGTTTTGTGAACAAATAAAAGAAGAGATCCAAATGCTCAATTCATGTCATTCTAGAAGTGTCAATTATCAGTTCACAACTGATCAAAGAACATTTTGGTTGTCAGAAGCATTGAAATTGGAGTAAGGAAGGAATGATAAATTCGTAGATAACTCTGCTGAGGCTGCAATTAGTCTGATCAGTAGTTTGAGGCTCTGTTATAGATGGGGCACGAAAGCCACACAATATGGTGTTGATTCACCTGGACAGTTTCAGGAGGGGAAGCATTGAAAATACTGGGACCAAGATTTCTGCCCATCTTTCCACAACAGCAAAATAGGTTTCAAGAAACTTCAAGAAACTGATTTCCTGAAGAAGGGCTAATGCCCGAAACGTCGATTCTCCTGTTCCCTAGATGCTGCCTGACCTGCTGCGCTTTTCCAGCAACACATTTCCATTCAAGAAACTTTAATAGAGGTCGTTAAAACGTAAGGTTTACAACATGGTGGAGTTTGAAAATGCTGTTATTTCTGTCTAGGGGATTGGTGGTAAGAAGACTTCTCCAAGTGATTAACTTGTCAGGCAAGTTAGGAGGAATTCCTTCACGTTTAGGGTTGTTGGAACATATTGCTTAGTCACAGGGAGGGGTTGAGGTAGAAACTGGTGTGTGTTAAAAGGAAAATTGCTAACTATATGAAACAGAATGAGACAGAGGGGAGAAATTGACCCAGTGAGATTAGTTTTGTATTGTCTAGCCAAGAATAGCACAGATTTGTTGGACTGGTTTAGTTAGCTATTTAACAACTGTGATAGTTTATTTGAACACACTGTTGTATTGCTTGCATTTGTTTATGAGCAAGATTAATATGTTGGATAAAAGACATGCTGAATAATTACAGGAAGAGTTATTTATAAAGGTGAGACTAGTATAAACATGCTGCAGTTTTTCACACCATAACAGTGCGTGTCCTTCCAGAGATGAGAAACTGCTGAGTAAGCTGCTTAATAAATATGGATTTAAGTCGGATTCAGAGCAGTGCCAAACATGATCTCAGTGTGCAGGGGTGCCATCAAGTGTTGTTATTTCTTCCTAATTATAGTCAAGTAGACATTGATTTTTTAAAACTTTGTATGGGTGCTGAGAGAAGACGACAACGCAAGTTAAATAGGACAGCAAAGATAATCAAGTTTAGGGAGTGGGTGAGACTGAAAGGCATCTTGTTGCAGGGCAGTGCCTAGTTTGAAACAATGGAGCAATGCTTCACACTTTCAGCATTTCATACAAAGTCTGAGTGCTTTGGGAAAGTGGATGTGAGAGTGGTGACATCGGGTAGGACAGCTTCATGAAAAGAGAAGTATGTGAGGGAGGTGGGGGATTTCACTCCCTCTGCACACAGGCCCTTGAACTGGAGTATTCCAGATTTATGAATGTGTGGAGCTCACTAGCACAAGGTCTAGTTGAGAGACATTAAAATAGAATAATAATAAGGCTATGCTGATGAGGTTGGAAGCTGACTTGTGTGGAGAATGAACATGAGGGTGATGAGAGGAGACAGCAGAACTCAGAGTTAAAGTGAAGAGGCAAAAGAGGATGATGGGATATGGCAGTTGGACTGCATTGTTTGATTGGCCACTTCTGGTACAATGTTGATTCTATGCAATGTCCCCATATTTCTCAGTGCAGCTCAGTAGAGGATGCTAACCTGTCTGGAGAGCTTCTTCACTGCGGCCTGACCCAGAATACTGATTTATCACCTGCCCAGTAAGACTTGCCAGCTGATGACACAGAAAATCCAGTCGCCCAAAGCTGGTCCTTGATCTGGTTTTAAGGTGCAAGCGTTTTGTTTAGAGTGAAGCTATTCCCTGTCATTGAGTCTAGCTGATTGGCCCCACAGCAGGGAGAGACCCTACCGAAGCATCTCATTACTTTTAATGAACTGTCCAAGGAGAAACAAGTACCATGAGAATGAAAATCCAATCTAAGACTTCAATGCTATATTGTCAAAGGTGCCATTGTTTTGCTGATGGAATCGAGGCCCTCTTTTCTGTCTCGTGTTAACAAAAGTACTATAGATCTCATGGAACCTTTTCGAGGAAGAGCAGGAGTGTTCTCCCCAGAGTGCTGGTCAATAATTGTCTATCAACCAACAACACTTTAAAAGAGAAGACACTTATCTGGTCATTGTCACATTGCTATTTCCTGAGGACATGAAAGGCTGCTGCACTTCCCATAATGCAACATGATTGTGTTTTATAGATATCTATTTCATTTACTGTAAAGTGCTTTGAGATGTCCTGAAACTGTGGACGCCACTTTTTCTATATCTGATTGGCTGAGGATAAGTTCTTTTCTGAAATATCATCAATTGTCCCCCAAATTGAAGGTGATGTCTACTCATGGTTGTGAGTTTCTGTTGTGGGTCTTCATAGGACATTTCTTGACCTGCAGATTTGAGGGCACATTGGGCAGGATGTCTCTTGAGGTAATAGGACCCGGTGAGCAGGATTTGGTGTCTTTTCTCTCCATCTCTGCCAACATTCTGCCTCATCATTAAGATATTAGGAAATAATGTGTGGAGCAGCTCTGGGCAAGTTGTTGCCATTCTGAACATTGGCAGAAAGCCCCTCTCAGCTTTAATGTCAACGTTGTTGCCTACAAGGAGTGCTTGTGAATGTTTTGCTGTGTTTTCTTTCTCCACTCCTGGAATAGTGGTCATTTTGAATTTGAGAAAACAGGATCTAACAAGGCAGACTGTGTCCAGATGGCTGTAAAGTATGTACAATCCATTGTTTTACAGGAATTTTGACTGAATATGCACAGAGTTGTCTTCAAGAAAGGCTTCAACCTTTTTTTATGTTCCACTGATTTGAACTCTGAGAATGGAGCGAATGCATTGCTGATGGAATTTCTTCTCTGCTTTTATGTGTTGCTATATATAACTCAGCCCTTGCTGCAGTATAGGAGTGTAGTGACAACAGCTACTCTATACACTAAGCCTTTTGTTAACTTGCAAAGGTCTTTGTTATCAAACACTGGTTTGTAGAATGTTGAACTGACACAGGTGATCAGGTTGTAGATCTCATTGTTCAAGGTGTCAGTGGTCAATGCTTACATGAGGGGTGCAGTATTTGGCTGACCAGGTACAAATTGTCAAATAGGTTTGGTCCTGGCAGCATTCATGGAAAGACTAGGTTTCTGCAGAATTGGAGAGATTGGGAATGGCTAGCCAATATGGAAGCCAGCAAGTACCACTTAGACCAAGTTCAAACGTAAGGTTGTCGTCACTGAAGAATAAGGCCAGAAAAATTAGCAGACAAAGCCATCATTGATCTCTGCTTTTTATTTTTTAAAAATACTTTGAAACAATCTGTGTCCCTTTGAGACTTGAAGTATACATGTTTTTATTACGATGGGCAATGTTATGAATGACGGGAAGTAAAGGAGGCATCAAGTGTCAGAGCATGAGTCAGGTCATTAAGTGTTGGTGCCTCTCCCAGAAAGTGGATACGTCCACTTAGTAACTTGGCAAAAATATTGGATTATCTGCAAAAACTATAATTGACTTGGATCAGGATAGATGTTTTGCAGTCTACATTGTCATCCTGTGGTTTAGGTTCGACAGTTATGACTTGTCTGCTTTTAAAAAGCGAAGCACAAGGCCTGTTTAAACAAGCCTGAATTGTAATCTAGTTTTTTTGGAACCAAGGTGACTGGTTCGAAGGTTAACTCCAGCTTTTTCCAGTGATTCGGCCCATTTTTTGACAACTGCCTTAAAATGACCATTGATTTTGTGATAACTGCAATTCCATACAACTGGTTGTGATATTACTACATCTTCTGAATGTGAAAGGGCAGCTTTGGTTTAGTGCTTGGCTAAGTATCTCATAGCCTATGCTGTGCGACTGAACAGATGCTCTAAAAGTGATTGATTTTCTGGATGAGCTTTTGTGTTTGTTTAGTTAATTCCTGAGCACAATGTTTGATGGCACTGTGTCATCGTATGCTTCGAGTGCTCAATTCTTTTACATTCTCTTTACACAAGCATGTACCAAATGTTTAATAGAAACTGGCATTTATATGTTATGTATTTTAATTTAATGACATGTCCCTGTGCACTTGAATTTCTAGGATAGAAGAGTTTTAGGTTGGTGACTGAAACAATGGTCCAAGCAATGGATTTTGAGGATTTTCTTTTTGCGAAATAATTCTAATGTGTGAAGTTATGCTGACAACGAATGGGGTTGTCAGTTGATGGGCGGCACGGTGGCACAGTGGTTAGCACTGCTGCCTCGCAGCGCCAGAGATCCGGGTTCAATTCCCGCCTCAGGCGACTGACTGTGTGGAGTTTGCACGTTCTCCCCGTGTCTGCGTGGGTTTCCTCCGGGTGCTCCGGTTTCCTCCCACAGTCCAAAGATGTGCAGGTCAGGTGAATTGGCCATGCTAAATTGCCCGTAGTGTTGGGTAAGGGGTAAATGGAGGGGTATGGGTGGGTTACGCTTCGGCGGGTCGGTGTGGACTTGTTGGGCCGAAGGGCCTGTTTCCACACTGTAAAGTAATCTAATCTAATCTAATCTAATCTTGATCTTACGGTGTGGTGCACGTGCATACACTGGAAGCTGTGTAATAATACACAGGACCCTGTTTCTTTTCAGACAGAACACATACAGAGAGGGCAGTTATTTTAATTCAGATAATTAGGTGATAGCCATCTCTTGTTCATTTCACAGGATAATGTCTTGACCAATCAGAATCAAAATGCCTCTTTTAAAATTTAATCAAAGCTTGGTAGTTAGCTGTCACTCATTATTTAACTGATGCTTTCTCCAAGGCAATGCCTCTACCAATCAGAGTCCACTTGCCAGCCAATCAGCGCTATTCTTTCATACTGTATGATGTTTTTTTCCCTTTGAAGAATTTTGCAATTGGTCCTGATGAGTACAAGACAAAACGATGGCAGTAGTTGTTGGAAATCAACCATCTTACCCTCAGGACATTGCCACAGGAGTTCCTTGGGCCTGGTCACCTTCAGCTGCTTCATCAATGATCTTAACTCCAACATAAAGTCAGAAGTGGGATTGTAGCTGTTGTTTACACAGTTTTGCAGTACCGTTCGGGACTCTTCAGACACTTAATTAATCCATGTTCATCTGCAGCAAGACCTGGATAACAGTCAGGCTTGGGCTGATTAGTGGCAAGTAGCACCAAGTGCCTGGCAATGGCCATCTCCAACAAGAGAAAATCTAGCTAACTCCCTGTTGAGATTCAGTGGCATTACCAGTGCTGAGACCTGTGCTGTCAACATGCTCCGCGTTACCATTGATTAACTGGCCAGTCATATAAATACTGTGGCTGCAAGAATAGGTCAAACACATGAAATTCTGAAGCCAGTAGCCTACTTTTTACTCCTGTGGTTTGCTCAGCATCTGCCAGCTGAGGTCAGGGGTGTAATGGAATGTTCTCTATTTGTGTGGGTGACTGCAACTTCAACAACATTTGAAGCCCAACACATTCCAATACAAAGCATTTCACATGGTCATTACCCCATGCGTGACCTTAAACCTCCATCCTCTTAAACAAGGCACTCAGGCAGCAGTATGTACCATTAACAATTACATTGTGGCAACTCATCAAAACTCCTTTGAAAGCACCTTGCAAACCCCTGGCCTCTACCAAGGCCAAGAGTGACAGATACTTGGGAACACCACGATCTGCAAGTTCCTTTTCAAGTTGCACTCCAGTCTGACTCAGAAATACATTGCAATTCCTTCAGTGTTGCTAGATCATGATCCTAGAATGTGTGTGTATAACTACATCACGTGAATTTCAGCAGTTCAAGAAAGCAGCTCAGCACCACCATCTCCGGAGAACATGAAAATAGGCAACAACATCCTATATCCCGTGAAAGAATAAAACTGTGTTGCCATCTTGAATGTTTCCCCCAGCTAGAAACTTGCTGCCAGAAGTAACAGAAGAAATTATTTAACAATAAGCTGTCATTCTGCATAAAATGGTTGTTGTTCAAAATGACTTGAATGATGTTGGTCATAGATTTTCTCACAGAGCTGTATTCATATATTGGAAACCAGAACCACAACCGGGCATGTTTGGCTGGAGCTTGAATTATTGGATTGGACTGTATTTTATTTCATAACTCTGTCAATGCTCCAGGCCCTCCTATTTTGGCTGCCTTCCACATTTACTGAGGTAAGTTCGTCCGTCTTCATTTTGGCTGCACCCACTGCCTCTGTTCATGTTCTGGAGTCTGCCTTATATCCCAGAGTTAAAAATTACACAAACACCAGGTGCTGCTCCTTCGTCAGAACATAGAACATTACAGCGCAGTACAGGCCCTTCGGCCCTCGAAGTTGTGCCGATGTGTGAAACCACCGGAAGCCCATCTAACCTGCACTAAACTATTCTTGTCTATGTGGAGGAGAAAGTGAGGTCTGCAGATGCTGGAGATCAGAGGTGAAAATGTGTTGTTGGAACAGTGCAGCAGGTCAGGCAGCATCCAGGGAACAGGAGAATCGACGTTTCAGGCAAAAGCCCTATTCTTGTCTATATGCCTGTCCAACGACCATTTACATACCCTTAACTTTGGTGAGTCTACTACTGTTTTGGCCACTGCGAACCTCGCCCATACTACTGTCTGAGTAAAGAAACTACATTCTGACACCTGTCCTATATCTATCACCCCTCAATTTAAAGCCATGTCCCCTCGTGCTAGCCATCACCATCTGAGGAAAACGGCTCTCACTGTGCAACCTATCTAACCGTCTGATTATCTTATATGTCTCAATTAAATCACCTCTCAACCTTCTCTCTTAAAAAAAAAGCCTCAAGTCCCTCAGGTTTTCCTCGTAATACTTTCCCTCCATACCAGGCAAATCTCCTCTGAACCCTTTCCAAAGCTTCCAAATCCTTTCTATAATGTCCAGAACTAGAGGGCATAGGTTTAGGGTGAGAGGAGAAAGATATAAAAGAGACCTAAGGGACAACCTTTTCACGCAGAGGGTGATACGTGTATGGAATGAGCTGCCAGAGGATATGGTGGAGGCTGGTACAATTGCAACATTTAAGAGGCATTTGGATGGGTGTATGAATAGGAAGGGTTTGGAGGGACATGGGCTGGGTGCTGGCAGGTGGGACTATCTCAGGATTCCCTCCAACATCTTGCCCACCACCGACATTAGGCTCACCAGTCTATAGTTTCCTAGCTTGTCCTTACCACCTTTCTTAAACAGTGGCACCACGTTAGCCAACCTCCAATCTTCCGGCACCTCATCTGTGACTATTGATGATACGAATATCTCCTTCATCACTATCCACTGATGAAGGAGCAGCACTCAAAAGGATTGTACCTCCAAATAAACCTGTTGGAGTACAACCTGGTGTTGTGTGATTTTTAACTTTGTCCATCCCAGTCCAACACCGGCACCTCCTCATCATTACATCCCAGAGTCAGCACTACCCATACCTACTTTTCACCCATGTGTATTCCAACTCATTTGCTATTTTCAGTTCCTTTTGGTTATGGCCGGCCTGTGCTGTCCTATCCAGAGTGGCTTGTCCAGGTGCATGTGGCCTCCTGCTTTCATGACTGTCCGTGCTTTGATCTCATTGTTCACTGCTGACTTGCTTGCACATCTTAACCTTTTCTGGTGCATTTGCCCTGGCCTCCTGCCAGCATTATGTGTACATGGTGAATCAAGTTACTCTGATAGCCTTACACATTAGCCTCTTCAATGCGACCCTTGTCTTCGATAGATGGACATCAGCCTTTTGTCTTCAGGGTCCACACTTATCCACAAACATTTGTGAATGTCAGTCATCGTCTTACATCTCCAGCGTAAAGTGCTGTGTTTAAGTCCAAGTTCAGAGCCGTCGGCATAAAGACTTAGGCTAACATCCCAGTGTAGTTTGATTTTATTTATGCATGGGAAACGGTGTCATTGGTTAGAACAGTATTATTTCCCATTCCTAAATACCCAAAGGGCAGTTAAGAGTCAACCACATTGAGGGGATGCTGCAGTATCATTTTAATTAGACTTAAAAACGAGATGCTTTTAGCTCTCTTAGGTGCAAGATCACTGGGTATCCTTAAAACGATGCAGATTATGAGGTTGCTTGTCTCATTGTTGTATGTTTGCAGATTTTCTGCTGCCTTGCCTACATTCTAACAATGACCATATTGTGAAAGTACTTCTGTGCCTGTGATAATGCTGCATGTTACTAAGGAATGTCTCCTCTCCAGAATAAATGGAGGACTAATTGCCTCTAATTCATCAAATGAGGAGACTATCACTTAGCTCTGAGGATTTGCATTTTCTAAATCAAAACATGAACAATTGTGTAGTACTTAAGTGGTGGTGAAAGATGCATGAATTTAAGTCTTTTTTATTTAAGTGAATGAATTTCTGACCAATTTTCTTTCTGCCCAATTGTGGTTCTGGAATTGAATTCACCTTTGTTTAAAATTTAAAATTTTTTGACAGCTTTCTTTTGTTTGTTGACTTGCAGTTCATTCCACCTGCTGCTATTTTAGTCTCCTTACCTTTCTTGGTGTTTAAACAGATCGACTTGCCAGTTTACAGTATTTGTCTTTCCTAAACGTGTTGTCTACCAGGCAGGTAAAGCGCCAAGTTTTATTTTTAGGTCTTCATCTTGTTGCCATTTTTCTCTTTTTCAACCAATTCTTAAAGACTTGTGGGTTTTATGGCAGCTTTGGTGCAACAATGGTAGATGTCTTTTCCCTAGGATGGAAAAATTTCAAGACAAGGGGGCACATTTTTCAGGTGAGAGGAGAGAGATTTAAAAAAAATGTGAGGAGCAAATTTTTTACATAGAGTTTTTCATGTGTGGAATGAACTCCCTGAGGAAGTGGTGGATGTGGGCGCAATTACAACATTTAAAAAAACATTTGGATAAGTGCATGAACCGGAAAGGTTTGGAGGGATATGGGCCAGGAGTCAGCAGGTGGGACTGGTTTCATTTGGGATTATGTTCAGCATGGACTGGTTGGACTGAAGGGTCTGTTTTCGTGCTATATGACTCTATGTGATGGGATATATATTGACAGTCAACCGCAGCCATTGTCTTTGATTTTATTGTGTTGGCAAACGTTTTCATGCGTAGAGCTGTAATCTTTTCCTCTATTAATTTAATTAGTGCTTTAATGTTGTGATTGTCTCTCTTAGGATTTTACAGTGCCCCATTAGAGTTTCTGTTTCCCCTCTACCACATTTCCTTTAATTTTGGATGTTGTTTGAATCTGTTGCACTTGTTTAACACACTGAGGGGACCCTTGGAACTCAGCATCTTAATTTCTTTGCTGAGTATCCCCCAGCCCTCCCCTCACAATAGCCTACCTCTTTGCCCAAGGCCCCCTTAGGTCAAATTTTGTTCAGTAACACTCCTGGGAAATGCTTTGGGATGGATCACCATGTTAAGCTCCTCTAAAATAAGGACATTTCTTTCAAATGGAGCTTGTTCCATCCATCATGGCACTGCCAGGTCTCGAGAAAAGCAACTCGGAATAGTCCTACTATCCCCCAACATTTGCCCTTCAAATTATTTATCTTGAGTTTAGTCTGCTCTTTCTCTCCTCTCCAATGATTTTAGTCAGTCCTGTAAAGGGATGGGGGCGTGCTTACCATTTTCTTTTGATTCATTCACAAGATACGGGAGTTGCTGGTTGGGCCAGCATTTATTTCCCATCACTGATTGCCCCGGAGATGGTGATGGTGAGCAGTAATTGTGTAATTCAGGTAAAATTTGTCATTCCAATTGAAGATTATGGGGACAATGGTTGATTCTCCCTTGTTGGAAATAATCATTGTCTGACACTTGTGTGGCTCGACTGCTACTTGCCACTGATCCTTCCACACCTGGGTGTCACTCACCTATAGGAATTCTCAGTATGATTTTCTCCATATGGATGTAGTGAGTTGTCTGCCGATGTTTGATTTACAGTGATCGGCAATTATTTGTCCAGTTAATCCTCAGTTAAAAGTGTTTTCTTTTCGCTTTAGAAACTAGCTTGGCTGGACCACAAGCGTGAATGTAAATGTTTGCGAAGTATCTATCCGAAAGTTCCAACTGATATGACCAGGCTTGTGGCAAGGATAATCTTCAAACTGGTAGGTTAATATATAGATCAACTATTGATGGCTCAGTTTCCTATTGTTATAGAATTTGGTTGAGTTTAATATGATAAAGGAATTTGGCACATTTTATAAATGTAATTGCAAATGTAAGAGCAGTGAGCCATTTTCCAGCCATGTCTCATTAACCTTTAATCCTTGGCTGATATTGCTCCTTGCCCCTCTTAATTGTGCCTCCATTTCAAATCATCCCTGGCAGTGAGACAGTGAACAAACTTTGCGTTATTCCCTTCACCTGTACTTGCATTGCAAAGAGATATTCGTACGAAACACATTATGTTTTACAGCTTCCCTGTAAGTGGGGAGTATTAGGCAGAATCTTATTGAGGTGTCGGGGGGAGGGGTCCAGCCTGTGGGCTAACGAGCTGGCAAAGGAACTGTGGTTTCTCTTTACGGGAAGGCTCGCCCTGCCAATTGAGCAGTAATAAGGTCATCGAAAGGCCTTTACCTGGAATCAGGGACCATGGTTGGAAGCTCAAGTGCCGCGTCCTTTTGGCCGATCACCCCCTACTCTTCCAAACCCCATACCTCCCACTGGAGGTGATAAGCTGGCTATGCAGACGAGGCCTTTGAGAACTTCTGTGGCACTCAAAGGTCTCAATTGGCAGTGAGGTGAGCTGGTCAATTATGGGCCTTCCCATCCCAGATTTTGGTGGAGACGATGGATGATGAGCACCTGGTACTGCGACACCTTTCTTAGTTTCATGCTCTTTCTTCCTCCAAGCTCACCACCAGAGAGAGGAGAAAATTGCACCTTACTGTTTTTGTAATTACATTTTGATTTTACTTCTCAGGTGCCCAATTGGCAATTATTCACAGTGGCTTGATTGAAACCAGGAGAGAATGTAAAATCATGACAACGTTAAAATAAAATTTATATGGCGAGTAATGTTGAAACGCTATGATCTGATCCTCCTGCAAAATCACTGTAATAATAGTACCCTCGCCCCCTTCACCCCCCTTTAAATAATCAAGTGCAAGTTGAAGTAAAAGACCAGGAAATATTCTGATCGAATCACACTTGTGCAATACTGGTCAAAACATGCCAAGAAAACCTTAACGTCCTAGAAATAATGTGGATAATCACAGTAGATTTTAGAAGCTGTGAACATGTATCGAAACCAAACTGACTGCTAATTTGGTGGCTCATTTGGTAGCATTGTTGCCTCAAACTCTTAAGGTAATAAGTTCAAGTTCCAGACCAAGACTTAAGCAGAAGTATCTTGACTGACTCCTGAATGGTAGTGAGGAAGTGCTGTATTGTTGAAAGTGCTGCTTTTCAGATGAGGCATCAAACCAAGGCTCCATTTGCCATCCTGGATGATGTAAATCAGGCCGTGGCACTATTTCTAAGTAGAGCAGGGGAATTATCCCTGGAGTCTTGGCCAATGTCTATGCTTCACTTAACATCACAAAACAAATAATCTGATCATTATTAGATTACTGTTCATGCAACCACACAAACTGGCTAACCATTTTTCCGACATCACAGGAGTGATGATAGTGCAAAGTCTCCATTGTCTGTAGGGTGCTCTTTGATGGTCATGCGACCAAAATACAATACTTTCTTTGTCATACATGCTCTCATTCCAACATATGTGTCCACAGTTCCGCACTTATATACACGTCATCACTTTTTATGACAGCGCAATTTCCAAATGTACAGAGACATCCTTCAGACTAAACCCAGTGACCTTCAAATGCTAGAAGGAGAGACACCAAAATATGCCAGTTAAAATGTTCCTAACTGTCATCATTTCATTGCTTTACTGACCCCCTTATAGATTATTGTTTGCGTGAATATTGGGCTGACCACTAATGTCTGTCTCCTGAACGCATGGAAATTGGAACAAGAACTTAAATATTAGCATGATAGCAATAGATGATGATTTCTCATTTTGTAAGATCACTCTTCTCTGTAGTAATCACTGACAGCTCTATTGCACACCACCCGATATAATTTTTGTTACCTTCAGTCGTAAGAAAAGGCAAATTGTAGATTTGTCTTTCGAATTCCTCAGTGCAATCAGTGTACATTAGTACATACAAAATGAAATGGCAAGTGCTGAAGGAACAGGGTTTTTTGTAGATTAATTGTCCTCATTGATCAGAATGATCTCACCTCTTCAAGTGCAAACATATACTTTTTTAATCTATGCAGAAAACCGAATCAAACAGAGAAGATAATTAGTGTAGCTGAAAGATTAATATTCTTCAAGGACATTTCAGCCTTAATTATAATTGAGCTAGAACCCACCAACTATTAAAACCCATTTTCTTGTTTGCAGTGAAATGGCTGAAACATTTGTTTTCTAAATGGGGATGTTTCGCTCTGTGGCAGCAAAGGAAAGCATGCTCATTTCTGCGTCAGAGTTTAGTAGATTCAAGTCCCCACTCGAGGCAGAGACTGGAATGTAGGACTAAGGAAGTGCATCATGGTTGGAGGTGCCCTCCTTTAGATCGTACAAGGCAGTGTCAGTCTGTCCAGGTGGCTGCAGTAGATCCATGGTTGGCAGCAGGGTGGCTTAGTGGTTAGCACTGCTGCCTCACAGCGTGAAGGGCCTGGGTTCAATTCCACCCTCAGGCTACAGTCTGTGTGGAGTTTGCGCATTCCCTTCATGATGGGCGAGTTTCCTCTGGGCTCTCTGGTTACCTCCCACAGTCCAAAGATGTGCAGGTTAGATGGATTGGCCATGCTAAATTGCCCAGAGTGTCCAGGGATGAGCAGGTTAGGTGGGTTAGCCATGGGAAATGCAGGGTTACAGAGATAGGGTAGGAGTATGGGTCTGGGTGGGATACTATTCGGAGGGTCAGTGTGGTCTCATTGGGCCAAATGGCCTGCTTCCATACTGTAGAGATTCTGTGGTGATATTCAAAGAGGGTCTTAGAGAAAACTTGTGGATGAAAGAAGGAAAGAAAGGCTTGTATTTGCATGGTGTTTTCCAATACCTTAGGTCGCCCCATAGTGGTTTACAGCCAATGGTGAAATGGTGTCACTTGTAATGTCAGAAATATGGCAGCCAGAGTTTCACAGAGCAAGCTCCAACAAACATCACAGTGAGAATGTCAGGTAATCCATGCTTGTGATATTAGTTGAGTGATCAACATTGGCTAAAAACCAATAAGAACGCCTGTACTTTTCAACAAAATCAGCGAAATGGAGCTTTCATATCCACTCTGATTAGGGAGGTAGAGACTCTGTTTAATATCAGTCCCACAATTATTATAGTGCAGAAGGTGGCCATTCTGCCTATTTTGTCTCGCCAGTTTCTCGAATGAACATTACAATTCTGTGGCAATCTCCTGCCTTTCCTGAAAACCATGCACATTGTTTATATTCAAATAGTCATCTCATACTTTAAATGAAAATGTCTCCACCATACATCCCAGTCCCTAACTATGCGCCGAGTCAAAAATATTTTCTCATGTCTTGTGTTAATACTTTTGCAAATAATTTTAAATCTGGGTCCCTTTGTTCCTGGTTGTTTTATGAGCAGGAGCTGTCCCTCCCCAGTTACTCTGTGCAGATCTCTTATGATTTTGAAACCTCCATCAAATTTCCTCTTAGCCTTCTCCTGTTTAAGAAAAGCAGTCCCAACTTCTCTAATTATCTCAGCTGTTCTTGCTCATCGGTTCTTCACTGTCTTCGGTGCCTTCGCATTCTTGATAAAATGTGGCACTTCCAGCTGAGTCTAATGAGCACTCCCTAACTTAGTCCTCTCACGCCCTGGTTTATCCTGCCCAGCTCCTTTCCTTCTCCAGTGAAGTTTTGAAGCTGAAGCGAGGGAGACCAAGTGGCTGCAATGCCCTCCCTATTTCTAACCTGTACATTGGCAATCACTGTTGACGCTCTGTTGTGAAAATTGGACATTCCAGGAGGGCTTGCAAACTTGGAGAGAGTAAGTCTGTAGAGAGGGGTGGGGGGACAACTGATATGTTGTGTGTGTGTGTGTCTGGTGGTGGCTGTCATAATAACACTATTTTTATTCTGCAGCTGACTGGATTGCCCTGTCCCTCAGAAGAGTTGTATTCCGTGTCAGACCTTCAGTCCAGTAAGCCTATTCTTTCTGTCCTTTTAGATAATGAAGCTATATCTGCTCTGTTCTCTTGGTTGCAAGTTACATGTATTTGGAGGAGGAATTCTGGCTGGATTTTGACCAACAGAATTTGCATGCGGTCCCATATCTAAAGAATCCTGCAATCTGTCAGATTATGTAAAATCTGTAGCTTTCTTTATTAAAGTTCATTAATTATGTACATAGTGCTGCACGAATTGCAATGCCTGTAATTTCACTTGCTTGTCAGCAATTTTCTGGTATGAGAGCAGAGATGTCCACCACATGGTACATTTGGAGAAGGGTAGGACCTCTGCTAGTTTGTGTCCTCCACCCTAACAGAAAAGGAAGACCTATCTTCATGCCCTATGCTTGAGAGGAAATTGGCACCCAGTTAAACTTCACCCCTCTTTCCCTGGTCATTACTGTTAGTATTAACCCACAAGACAGTGGCCTTTTGATCACATTCTTCAGCATTTTAGTTGAACTGACCCTTTGTGAAAAGTGCAAACAAATGTCTGACACATGCAACTATCATGATATCTTCTGATCTGAAATAAACCGTAATGGTGAGAATGGGGGAAAGTTCAAAGCAGATGTGAGGGGCAAGTTTTTTTCCACAGAGAATTATAGGAGTCTGGAACACGTTGCCAGCAGTGGTGGTGGAAGCAGGAAAAATAGGGCTGTTTAAGGGACTTCTCGATAAGCACATGAATATGCAAGGAATGAAGGGATAGGGACCAAGGGCAAGCAGAAGGGATTAGTTTAATTTAGTGTAATGTTTGGCACAGCATTGTGGGCCGAAGGGCCCATTCCAGTTCTATATTTCACAACAGCTTACATTTATGCAGTACCTTAACAGTTTATGCAAGGTCCTTTCTCAGGAAAACATTGAAACAAAATTTGACACCGAGCTTCATAAGGAGATATTAGGACGATGACTCAAAACCTGGTCTGTAGATTCCCCAAGTGGGGTCTCCAACCAAATTTTGGGGTCATGAGGTTAACATCATGATTATTTTGGGACTGTGACAGAGTTAGAACAGCCATGTTCCCCCTTTATCTGGGTTCTGCTCTCAGAACCCACTCCCCTCAGATCTCTCATTTCTCACTCTTGGCAATTTACGGGTCTCAAAATTTGGTCACAGTGAGATGAGGTTTTGCAAGCAGCACCATACACCAAACTCTTAAGCTGTGTCTTAAAGGAGGAAAGAATGGCGGAGAGATTTAGGGAGATAACCTCTAGATGTTGGAGTAGGGGGTGAGAGAGTTGGCCCAAAGCAGCTGAAGCCATGTCCATCATTATTGCAGCAATTCATATTGGGGTGAGGCAAGAAATCAGAATGGTGTTTCTGATGAGGAGTTTGAAGTCTGGAGGTGGTTACAGAGGGTATGAAGGGATTTGAAAACAAGAAAGAACATTTTAAAATTGAGGGTACTGTCAGACTGGGAACCAGTGAGCCATGAACACTGTTTGCCTTAGATACTTTCTAACCCCCTCCCTGCCCGTTGTTAAATTTAGCTCAATATTTTCCACAAGTTCACAAATTAAACTGTGAAAAAATCATTCTGACTGTTTACGACAAATGACAGTTAACTTTGTGATCGTAAGACTTGGCAAGAGGAGCAGGCCATTTGGCCCTATGGTCCTGCCGTGCCATTCAAGAAGATCTGGTTGACCTGATTGTGGTCTTCTCCCTACTTTGCTATCTGTTCTCCCTTAACCCTTGACTCCCTTGTTTATGTCCATATCAGCTTTCATTAAATTTAAAGACCCAATTGCTAGTACCTTAGGGATGAGAATCCCATGCTCCAACCATCCTCTGAGTGAAAAAAAACTTTGTTCTCTGTCTTAAAAGGGAAACCCTCATTCTCAGTTCCCTCATGCTAGTCTCAGAGAAAAGTGCAGATGTGTTAATTAAGTTTTTTGAAGAAGTAACAAAGAGGATTGTTGAGGGCAGAGCGGTGGTCGTGATCTACATAGACTTCAGTAAGGCATTCGACAAGGTTCCTCATGGTAGACTGGTTAACAAGGTTATATCACATGGCATGCAGGGAGAACTAGCCATTTGAATGCGGAACTGGTTCGAAGGTAGAAGACAGAGGGTGATGGTGGAGGGTTGCTTTTCAGACTGAAGGTCTATGACCAATGGTCTGCCACAGGAATTGGTCCTGGGTCCACTGCTTTTCGTCATTTATATAAGTGATTTGGATGTGAACTTAGGAGGTATGATTAGTACGTTTGCAGACGATGTCAGAATTGGAGGTGTAGTGGATGGTGAAGAAGGTTACCTCAAGAGTACAACAGAATCTTGATCAGATGGGCCAGTGGACCAAGGAATGGCAGATGCAGTTTAATTTAAATAAATGTGAGGTACTACATTTTGGAAAGGCTAATCAGGGCAGGACGTTTACACTTAATGGTAAGGTCATGAGGAGTGTTGCTGAACAAAGAGACCTTGGAGTACAGGTTCATATTACCTTGAAAGTGGAGTCGCAGGTAGATAGCATAGTGAAGAAGGCATTTGGTATACTTTCCGTTATTGGCCAGAGTATTGTGTATAGGAGCTGGGAGGTTATGTTGCAGCTGTACAAGACATTAGTTAGGCCACTTTTGGAATACTGCATTCAATTCTGGTCTCCCTGCTTAGGAAGGATGTTGCAAAACATGAAAGGGTTCAGAAAAGACTTGCAAAGTTGTTGCCAAGGTTGAAAGATTTGAGCTATAGGGAGAAGCTGAATAGGCTTGGGCTATTTATCCTGCAACGTGGAGGCTGAGGGGTGACCTTATAGAGATTTATAAAGTCATGAGGGGAATGGATAGGGTAAATAGACAAGATCTTTTCCCCAGGATGGGAGAAGACTAGAGGGCAGAGATTTAAGATGAGAGGTGAAAGATTTAAAAGGGACCTAAAGGGCAGCATTTCACACAGAGGGTGATGTGTGTACGGAATGAGCTCCCAGAGGAAGTGGAGGAGGCAGATCCAATACAGCATTTACAAGGCATCTGGATGGGAATATAAATAGGAAGGCTTTAGAGGAATATAGGCTAAATGCTGGTAAATGATTAAATTAGGATATCTGGTCAACGTGGATGACTTGGACTGATAAGTCTGTTTCCATGCTGTACATCTCTTTGACTCTGTGCATCCAATTTTGTAAAAACAATTGTGATATTAACTACTAAACGTGAAAGTAATCTAAGTAATTCATCATATGAAATCAAAGAGTAATAGAGCATGGAAACAGACCCTTCAGTCCAACTCATCCATGCTGACTATAATCCCAACCTAGTCCCACCTGCCTGCGCTTAGTCTGCAATATATCCTTTCAAATGTTTCTTATTCATGTTGTTATTCAGTTATAACTGTACCCGCATCGACCACTGCCTCTGGAAGTCCATTCCACATATGAACCACTTGATGTTTTGGAATGTTGGGCAGATTTGATTTTTCTTTTGCTGTATTTTGCACAGTGCCTTTTGAGTCCCAGCCTCAGGACTCGATGACCAAGGAAAGCACCCTCAGTACGCTGCCAAACAGGGTGTGCATCAACCTGTAAGTTCCTTTAACACACACCAATGACAAGCAGGAGAGATCCCTGGTCAGTCACATGAAGGAAAGAGTATTGAGAGTCTTTACCATTATTGCCCATAGCTCCTAATTACAACATGCTTGTAAAAGTGCACGTTGCCACAGCAACGCAGACTCTCTGAAGTGGTTAATAGCATTTGCATCGCAACTATGTAGCCATTATCTTGGAATGCAGGCGCAGCTCAAAAGTTTTAGAATTTTTCAGCAGCTGAGATGAGATTTGTGACAATGAGGATTGAACAATATAAATTAGATAAGATTTTAATAAAGTAATGAGCAGGATAGTGCAAACTTCTTGAGGGTGATTGAGATCTTTGTGTGCACTAGTTCTTGTTCTGTTTTAGTGTCAGGGAGCCCATTAACGTGCACTGAACCTTACGCAGATTAATAGTGTTAAAATATTTGTCAGAAAATGCTTTCATAAGGGATTTTGAAAGCTGAACCAGTGATAATTTATGCCATATTTTAAAAGGAGAGTGTTAACGTTAATTGTCACTGAATTTTGTTTTAACGGAAAGCTTCATTGCATTAAAATTTGCTGCAGTCATCAATATATTTTATTAATGTAAGTTGAGTAATTGGAGCTAATTGTGAATTTGATAGTGTGCATTCATTGCTTTTTAGTCTATTATTGTACCATTTAGGAGCTCATAATTTGATTGATTTTAAAGGTTAAGAATTCAACACAGGCTGTAGTGAGATGGGAATACAGCAGCAATAAATATGTCACGAAGACTGTTTTTGATTTTTTTTCTCCTTCCATTCACGTGAATGTACTGATTAGGAGCAGGAGTAGGTCAGTCAGCCCCTCAAGCTTGCTCCCCTATTCAATAACATTCTGGCTGATCTGATTCAATCCATGTTCCCATCAACTCCCCCCCCATAAGACTGCATCTTTTTGCTCAACAATAATTGAACTTGACCTGGTTTAAAAATATTCAGGGACTCGCCCTCTCAGTAAGGGAGTTCCAAAAGTGTATGATCCTCTGTGACAAAAGATGTTGCTCAGCTCTTTGTTAACTTTGTAATTCCTTCGGTTTTTTTTTAGATTAGATTAGATTAGATTAGATTACTTTACAGTGTGGAAACAGGCCCTTCGGCCCAACAAGTCCACACCGATCCGCCGAAGCGCAACCCACCCATACCCCTACATTTACCCCTTATCTAACACTACGGACAATTTAGCATGGCCAATTCACCTGACCCTGCACATCTTTGGACTGTGGGAGGAAACCGGAGCACCCGGAGGAAACCCACGCAGACACAGGGAGAATGTGCAAACTCCACACAGTCAGTCGCCTGAGGTGGGAATTGAACCCGGGTCTCTGGCGCTGTGAGGCAGCAGTGCTAACCACTGTGCCACCGTGCCGCCCACTTTAAGCACTGACCCCTCAGTCTAGATTCTCCATAACAACAAAACCTGTCCATTCCATGTAATAGGCTAGTAAACATTCTGTGAACTGCTTCCAATGCATTCATGCCTTTCCTTAAATATGGTGACCAATACTATGCACAGTACTCCTCATATAGTTTCACCAGTAACCCACATGATTGAAATATAACCTACTTATTTCTGTATTAAATTCCCCTTACAATAAATTATAACATTATTTGCTTACCTAATTACTTGGTGTACCTGCATTCTAACCTCTTGTGATTCATGCACCAGGACACTCAGATCCTTCTGCATCTCAGAGCTCTGCAATTTCTCTCTGTTTAGATAATGTTTCTTTTTTGTTCTTCCTACCAAAATAGACAATTTTACATTTTCCAACATTTTACTTTTTTTCAAATCTTTGATAACTCACATGGCCCTGTTATATTCTTTTGTAGTCCTTGTATTCCTTTCTCATGTCCCTTTTTTGACCTAGCTTTGTCCTCAGCAAATTTGGCAACTGTACCTTCAGTCCTTTCATTCAAGTTATTTGTGTAAATTGTAAATAGTTGAGAGCCCACCATTAATTCATGTGGAACACCACTCATTCCACCTTGCCAACTAGAAAATAGCCCACTTATGCACAGTTTCTGTTTCCTGTTAATTGGCCAGCCTTCGATATGTGCCAATCCAGTCGCGCCTCGACTTACGAACTTAATCCGAAAAGTTTGCGAACTGAATCAATTTTTCCCATTGCTCGGATAGCGTAAGAATGCTTGGACGGCTGTTCACAGCGCACGCGCCAAAGACGAACTGAATGAGATCACGCGGGGCCCAAGAGCTTTTGCGTTCAACAAGCGCGTGGCAAAGCAGAACAATGAAACCATGTGGTCGCACATGGGCTTTTTGTGTTCGTACCTTCGTTCGTACCTTGAATTTCGTAAGTACATTGAAGCAAAATTTTACGTATAATCCTGTTCGTAAACTGATTTGCTCGTGAACGGGGTCGTTCGTATGTCGAGGCGCTACTGTATATTACCCCTACACCATGTCATTTTTCCCTGCAATAACCTTTGATGTAGCGCCTTATCAAATGCCTTCTGGAAATCTAAATACAAAACATGCACTGGTTCTAAAGAACACTAATGAATCGGCTAAACACTAATCCATATTGACTGCCTGATCTCCTTGACTTTTTGCCTAAGTTTAATGTCATTAATAATATCTTCTAAAATCTTTCCCGTAATAGAAATTAAGATGAATGGCCCATAGTTTCCTGGATTCTAAGTGTCTTCCTTTTTGCAAATGCTATCTTCCAAATCTAGGAGGTTTTATAGAGTATTGGGGTCACAATGTTGCCAGGGTTGGAGGATTTGAGCTATAGGGAGAGGCTGAACAGGCTAGGGCTGTTTTCCCTGGAGCATCGGAGACTGAGGGGTGACCTTGTAGAGGTTTACAAAATTATTAGTTCAATTGCAACATTTAAGAGGCATTTGGTTGGGTATATGAATATGAAGGGTTTGGAGGGATATGGGCCGGGTGCTGGCAGGTGGGACTATATTGGGGTGGGATATCTGGTCGGCATGGACGGGTTCGCTACTGTATATTACCCCTACACCATGTCATTTTTCCCTGCAATAACCTTTGATGTAGCGCCTTATCAAATGACTCTGTGACTTTATGACATACAGCGTGGAAACAGACCCTTTGGTCTAACTTGGCTATGCCGACTGAGTTTCCCAAATTAAACTAGTCCCACTTGCCTGCGTTTGGCCCATGTCCCTCTAAACCTTTCCTATTCATGTCCCGTCTAAAAGTATTTTAAACGTTGTAACTGTAACAGAATCTACCACTTCCTCTGGCAGGTCATTCCAAATGCAAACCACTCTCTATGTGGAAATGTTGTCCCTCAGGTCCCTTTTAAATCTTTCGCCTCTCACCTTAAAAATATGCCCCATAATTTTGAACTCCCCCACCTTAGGTAAATTACCTTTGCTGTTCATCTGATCTGTAACCTTCATGATTTTATAAACCTCTATAAGGTCACCCGTCAACCTCCTACAATCCAGTGAACAAAGTCCAAACTTATCTAGACTCTCCTTATAACTCAAACCCTCTGGTTCTGGCAAAATCCTGGTAAATCATTTTTGAATCCTCTCCAATTTAATAGGACCATTCCTACAGCAGGTGACCAGAACTGTACACAGTACTCCAAACATCCTGTACAACCTCAACATGATGTGCCAACTCCTCCACCCACTGGTCTGAGCAATGAAGGCAGGTGTGCTAAATGCCTTCTTAACCACCCTGTCCACCTGTGATGCTACATTCAAAGCACAATGTACAGGAACCCTTAGGTCTCCCTGTTCAACAACGCTACCCAAGGACCAACCATTAACTGTATAAGTCCTGCCCTTGTTTGTTTTATCAAAATGCTCTTGTTTTACCAGGGGGCCTTGAGGGTTTCTCAGAGAAGCTTGGTTGGTCAGTGATACCACTGTGATTACCTTCACACTTATTTAAACAAAACTCCATCTGCCATTTCTCAACCCATTGGTCCAATAGATCAAGATCCCTTGATCAATACCCAGGGACATTTGGGCCCCTATCTACCACAGTTTGTTCAGTAAGGAAAAGTAATGCTACCATATTTCCAGATGACCGTAAGTCTGCTGTCTGAGATAGACACTGGTGGTCATTTAACCTGAGGGTCACCACGCATCAGGTAAGAGGTGAGTTCAAGAAGGTGAGACCTTCATTGTGATTGCAGCCTATACGGGAATTGAATCCGTGTTATTGGCATCACTCTGCTTTGCAAACCGACTGTCCAGCCAACTGAGCTAACCAACCCCTCGTACCATTTGTTTCAATACCATTTCCCTGGTGATTGTAATTTTCTTTATTTCCTTGATTTGTATCCGGGACATTACTTACATCCTGCATGGTGAAGAGTTGTGCAAAATGCTCGTTCAACTTCCCTACCATTTCCTTCTCTCCATTCCTCAGACTCACTTTCTATCAGCTCAACGCATACTTTGTTAACTCATTTCTTTTTGAAAATACCTATGGAATGTTTTATTTTCTGTTCTTCGTTGTTTCAATCCAGCATTCTCTTGGACACTAAATTTTCCCTCCGTATTAACCTTTTAGTCATTCTGTGCTGTTTTATATCCTGTCCAATTTCCTGACCTGCTAGTGGTCAATACACAATGGTATCCTTTTTCCTTCGTTTGAGGATGTCCTATAAGTCCATAATATATTGTTGTCTGTGAAGTTGAGTTCTAAGGAGGAAAAATTGGAGAAAAAAGAAGTGGAGAAAATAAACTCTAAAGTCAATTTTGGGATGAAATATGATGTCAAGCAAGCACTATAAATACTTTAAATTTATAGTAATGCCGTTCTGAATCATACATTTGCTCACTTAACATCCCAAAGGACTTCAATTACAACACATCACCCATGCTCTATGTGAGTTTGTCGATTGTGTGCAAACATACTTGACATAATTCTTCGGTAGCCCATTCAGTATTCTCTGAATGTTTGGCATCTAATGATATCATCAGAAACATTTGCTGCCTGATTATTTCCGAGCATCTTGAACAGTAGGGCCCTGGAGGGTTTCTCAGAGAAGCTCAGTTGGTCAGTGATACCTCTGTGATTACCTAACCTATGTTTCTCATCATAGTTTCTCCTGAACATGTTCATCTCCTGCTGGCAAATGACTCTGAGAGTGTTGCCAACCATCTGGCACTTCATCCGGTGTAAATGTGGCATCTTGCCACTGAATGCCATTTGGATTTCTGATGAGTTAGGGTGGAGGGGAATGTCGCAAGAGTCACATCGCAGTTAATCTTGAAGCTATCTCTCCTTTGTGTTTATGTCTGTTCCGGTGTGGAAAACAACAAGGCTAGGTCATTCAGCTCTGAGAATGTATTCCGTCACTCCATGAGATTATAACTGATTTGCATCCTAACGTCATCGCCCTCCCTTATGACTTGTATAACTGAGGAATGAGTACTCCCTCCTGTCTTTTATTCGCTCAGGTGTCCTGTTTATTGTGGTTGTAGCCATTGGTACTGTCTGAGATTTGTTGGGCAGGTGCATTGCTATCAGTCCTCCTTATTGGCACTGGTATAATTTACTAAGTGGAAAAGAGGGCCCACTTGAAATGTTTGGCAGGATGGAGTCATGGTCTTGATAAATAGTGAAGGCTTATTTCTAGTACGTCATAACTGGTTACACCTCACCCGGGTTACAAGGGAGACCTTCTGAGACCTTGGGCTACATTTACACATACATACACATTGCTGTTCAGCTTCCAAGAGCCTACCACTGAAGATTTAGAAATTGTTATCTCCCCAAGGAGCACTCATATATATCCTGATAAGCAGTGCACATCTCGTGAAGCAGTGACTTTAAGAGGTTATTTTGTCATTTTTTTTTAAAGAGAGGTATTGCAACAGAGATACTGAGCTCGGCAAAAGTGAGGACTGCAGATGCTGGAAACCAGAGTTTAGATCAGGGTGGTGCTGGAAAAGGGAGTATGGAGCGGATCGGTGGGAAGGGAGATTGGCAGGTAGGACAGGTCATGAGGACAGTGCAGAGCTGGAAGGCTGGAACTGGGGTAAAGTGGGGGGAGAGGAAATGAGGAAACTGGTGAAGTCCACATTGAAGCCCTGGGGTTGAAGTGTTCTGAGGTGGAAGATGAGGCATTCTTCCTCCAGGCATTGGGTGGTGAGGGAGCAGCGATGGTGGAGGCCCAGGATCTACGTGTTCTCGGCAGAGTGGGAGGAGGAGCTGAAGTGTTGAGCCAGGGGCGGTTGGGTTGATTGGTGCAGGTGTCCCGGAGATGTTCCCTGAAGTGCTCTGCGAGGAGGCGTCCAGTCTCCCCAACATAGAGGAGACCGCACCAGGAGCAGCGGATACAATAAATGATATTGGTGGGTGTGCAAGTAAAATCTTGATGGATGTGGAAGGCTCCTTTGGGGCCTCGGATGGAGGTGAGGGAGGAGGTGTGGTGCAGGTTTTGCACTTCCTGCTGTGGCTGGGGACGATGCCAGGATGTGAGGGTCGTTTGATGAGGGGCATGGACCTGATCAGGTAGTCACGGAGTTGTCTAGTTGGAAAGCCAGTAAAGTAAATAACTTGTGAGGCTTTGGGTATTTTTTTAAAAGTTGGAACAATTGAAGCAGCCTGCTCTCTCTCTCTCTCTCTCTCTCTCTCACACACACACACATTGGAGAACTGCATGTGAGACAATCTGCTTTCTGAATTTACCTTTTTTCAAGAGTCTGTTTTTGAGTTGTTACTGTATTCGAACAGTTCACTAATAATAGTTACTGCATCTATTGTTCTGTTAAGTTTTCCAGTAGAGCCACGGTATTCCAAATCCATCTCTCATTTGTTGTATTTTAACTATAGTGTTTCAATACATTGCGTTTTGCTTAACATCAAGTAGTATGCCTGACTGAATTGCATCTGGAACACAATACCTCACACTTACCTTTAAAATAAGCAAAGGTTAGAGTCTAGGCTATCTTCTCAAAATAATTTGAGGGGGTCTTGTCCATAGCACTCATGATGTCAGTTACCCATTTGAGGTACTAACTGTGATCATGTATATAGATTTCATTTCTATGATCTTCCATTTGTGATTCATTTTTTAATCTCAACCCTGACCTAAAGGAATACCCAAGGTAGTCTCAGAATATTGGATCCTATTCCACAACCTTGGCAGCTCCTCCCAATGGGGAGATCAACCCATCCTTGTTCTGCACAGTCCAATGCTGCATTTCAGGAGCACCTTTTTGCTCTGAAAACCTAATTATGCTGAAGCCACTGTTTTCTGGCTCATTTCTTAACTGTTGGCCTATTTTACTTATCATGTCCCCTATCACCATTGTAGCGTTTTAATTTATTTCAGTGACAAGTATGAGATCTTCCTTGCCTAAAGAATTTAGTTCGACCCATGTCTCTGATTCTAGTTAGGAAATGCAAACGGATCTGAGTACTAATTAAGCAGTGCATTGAAGCAATCATCTGGACTTCTCCCTGAGGCCAAAGGAGCTGATGGGATCAAGAGTGTTGATAAATGAAGACGTATTGAGCACAAGGCTAAATGATGGTAGTTACTGATCTCAAAACCTGAGGACAGGAAGGAACTATGGCTTTGAAGAACTAAATGAAAAGACTATTTTCACATATTCATCAGGAGGGCAATGATTACTCTGAGGGGGGAGTGGATAGGGAGAGTACCAGGGCATTGCTATTTGAAGGAAATTAGTCACAGTGATTGGGAAATGGAGGAAGGTTCCTCACCAAAAAGATCAAACACACAAGAGTTCAGAAGCAGAGAAATGAAAGCGAAAAGTCTGGGCTTTGTTTTTTTGGAGAAAGAAAACCAGACACCCTTACAAATTAACCTGCTGTCGATGCTGTCTCTCAATATTGTCAATTTTAGCAGCTGAAATGGAGATAATTTGAAAGCTAGAGGAGGGAGCATGAGATGCTTCAGAGCATTTAAAATACAAAAAGCAATGAGAAGGGCTTTTGTGAGTGGCAAGGGCGTGATTCAAGTGAGTTGTGGAATCTGACTGAGAGCTCAATGTTCTAGGCAACTTCAGAAGGGCCTGGGAAATTGAGAATTGAGGGGGAAGGAACTGCATTGATAAAAGACACAATTACAGCAATAAAAGATACAGGATCTCTCGGTGATCGTGCTGAGGTAGCAGGGACATTCTGAATAGAACGAAGGAACAGCGATGGATGCAAGACTCTGGTCCAGAGTTATCTATAGACTATGAGCATCAATGATATAGCAGGGGTTTATGTCAGGGGAACCATTCTCAAATATAATGTGGTTCCTCATGGTAGACTGGTTTGCAAGGTTAAGGACATGGAATACAGGGAGAACTAGCCATTTTGATACAGAACTGGCTCAATGGTAGAAGACAAGGTTGATGGTGTAGGGTTGTTTTTCAGACTGGAGGCCTGTGACCAGTGGAGTGCTGGATCCACTGCTTTTCGTCATTTATATAAATGATTTGGATGTGAACATGGGGGTTTGGTTAGTAAGTTTGCAGATGACACCAAATTGGAGGTGGAGTGTATAACAACAAAGGCTACTTCACAGTGCAAGGGGACCTTGATCAGATGGGCCAGTGGACTGAGGAATGGCAGATGTAATTTAATTTAGATAAATGTGAGTTGCTGCATTTTGGAAAGGCAAATCAGAGCAGGACTTATGTTAACGTCCTGGGGAGTGTGGCTGAGCAAAGAGACCTTGGAGTGCAGGTTCATATTTCCTTGAAAGTGGAGTTGCAGGTAGACAGAATAAGTGAAAAAGGTGTTGGTATGCTTTCCTTTATTGGTCAGAACATTGAGTGTAGGGGTTGGGAAGTTATGTTATGGCTGTACGGGACATTGGTTTAGGCCACTTTTGGAATATCGTGTGCAATTCTGGTCTCCCTGCTATAGGAAGGATGTTGCAGAACATGAAAGGGTTCAGAAAAGATTTACAAGAATGTTGCCAGGGTTGGAGGGTTTGAGCTATAAGGAGAAGCTGAATAGGTTGGGACTGTTTTCCCTGTACTGTCTTAGGCTGAGGGGCAACCTTATAGAGGTTTATAAAATCATGAGAGGCATGGGTATGATAGATAGCCAAGGTCTTTTCCCAATCATAGAGGAGTCCAAAACTAGAGGGCATAGGTTTAAGATGAGAGGAGAAAGATTTAAAAGGGACCTAAGGGACAACGTTTTCATGCAGATCGTGGTCCGTGTCTGGAACAAGCCACCGAGGTAGTGGTGGAAGCTGGTATAATTACAATATTTAAAAGGCATCTGGATGGGTATATTAATGGGAAGGGTTTAGAGGGATATGGGCCAAATGCTGGCAAATGGGATTAGATTAATTTAGGATATTTGGTCAGCATGGCTGAGTTGGATCAAAGGATCTGTTTCCATCCTATACAGCTTTGTGGTGCTATAATGAGAGATTTTAATTTTCATATTGCCTGCGAGATGTAGAGCAGATCAGGTTTTAATGGCATACAGGTTTAATGGTAAATAACAATTAAGAATTACCTAGCAATCTGGAAGAGAACAGTTTGTGATATTGACTGTAATATTTGCATTTGATGCTAGGATTTCAAAGATGAAAAGATGTTCATAAATGGCATTTAAAATTTTTGTAAGGAACGCTTTGAAAGAGTGGAAACTAATTGGAGCACCATAATCTAGGCTGAATTGTTAGTGAGTAAACATCAACAACTGGCATTTATGTAGTACACGGTGAAGTAACCCAGGCTGCTTACATGCGTGTAATCCACCAAAATTGGATACCGAGTCACCTTCAGAGAAGTTATGACTGGTGAACAAACTTGATAAAAGATTTGGTGGATCTCTAAGAAACACCTTGAGATTATTCAAATTGCTGAAGGCGGGAATTCTAATGCTCAGGATTGATAGGACTGAGAGTTTAGGATCGTGAATCTGTACAAATGAAGGAACACAGAAATGTCACAGGGTGGGAGGGCCTGGAAGGTGTTATAGTATTGGGAAAGGCGAGGCTATGGGCCTTGAAATCAAACATGTCAATAAATGAACATGAACAGTAATCAATCAGGGGTCTGAGATGGAAGACAGTCACTAATTAACAACAGACAAGGAGTTCTTTTATCTGCTCATTGTTGAGTTGGATAGGCCAGTTTAAAAATGCAATTGGTAGCCTAGCATTTTGCTTTTCATAATAGAAGTTAATTTGGTAGAGCAAGCTGTTCATGTTTCTCACAAGCTTGTTCAAACTCTCCGTGAAAAAAGACATCTTATAGGATTTTTTTTGTTTCTGTTGCAGCTATGTTGATTTTTTAGGTGCTTTGAATTCGATCTTATCCATCTCCTTCTTGGACCTCTTCCATTTAGTCTGCCTCTCCCCACCCCCCCCCCCCCCCCCCCCACCCCCTTAAACATGGCTTCCATTCCCTTCTATCCCATCTCCAGTCACATACTAATCTTCTCTTCCCTTCTGAAATGCTGACAAGCTAGAAGAAACCTTCATTCCCCAAATCTGCAAACATGCCAAGATGACTTGCCCCAGGGCTAATTCTGGGTAAACTGTTTGGAAATTGTGAAAGAAAGGTTGACTGTTATAATCCCCTTTTTCCCTCAGGTCACTAATTTTCTTTGTTTAATGTGGTTTTGATTCATTTTGTACCTTGCAAGTACTCATTCAGAGCTGGCTCTGATTTGAAGTAATTGCATTTAGATACACATGAATTAATTTCTATTTCTATAACTATAGCTGAGCAGATTGGTATTACATTTCATGTCCAGATTGTTGCTGATTGAGTGGTAATGTCACTGGACAGGTCAGCTGGAGGTCTGCACTCATGCTCAAGGGCGCTCAGTTAAAACTCCCTCAGTGACAGCTGGTGGAATTTGAAATAAATTTTCTTTTTAAAAATGAGAATTGAAAACTGAGAGTTATAATCTCATTAATGATGATCATGAAACTTTCGTCAATGGTCATAAATTCAAACTGGCTAACCAATGGCCTTTAACGAAGGAAATCTGCCGCAAAAAGCTGGTCAGACCTGTGTGTAACTGCACTCATAAAGTCATAGAGCTCGGAGACAGACCCTTCAGTCCAAATTGTCTGCGCCAACCAGACATTGCAATCTGACCTCGTCCCATTTGAAAGCATTTAGCACATCTCCCTCTGAACTCTTCCTATTCATGTACCCATCCAGATGCCATTCAGATGTTGTAATTGCACCCGCCTCCACCACTTCCTCTGGCAGCTCGTTCCATACATGCACCACCCTCTGCGTGGAAAAGCTACCCCTGAGGTCCTTTTTAAATCTTTCTCCTCTCACCCTAAACCTATGCCCTCAAGTTGTGGACTCTCCCCACCTTAGGATAAAGATGTTGGCTATTCATCCTATCCATGCCCCTCATGATTTTATAAACTTCTATAAGGTCACCTCAGTCTCAGATGCTTCAGGGAAAAAAAAAGCCATAGCCCCTTTCCAGCGTCTATCTGTAGCTCAAACACTCCAGTTCCTGCAACATCTTTTTTAGTCTTTTCTGCATCCTCTCAGATTTAACCTGATGCTTCCTATAGAAGTCCGACCAGAATTGTACGCAGTATTCTAAAAGTTGCCTAACCAACGTCCTGTGCAGCCAAACCATGACCTCCCAACTCCTATACTCAATGCACTGACAAATAAAGGCAAGCATACCAAATGATGCCTGAGCATGTCACCTGCTTCAAGGCTTTCAAATCATAAAATTGGATAAAAGAATGACAGAAAGAAGGATAGAAGCTGAAGTGATATGGACTCTTTCATTAATGTGGGTCAACCCAAAGTGTGCCACAGCCAATCAACACTTGTAAAGTAGAGTTGCTGCTATAATGCGGGGAAACATGGTGACTAGATTGTACTCAATTAAAGTTCCATGAAGAGCAATGAAAATATAATCTGATATTCTGCCTTTGTGGTATTGATTGAGGGATAAATGTTGGCTAGGACTTTGGGGTGAATAACCCCGTTTCTATTTGAATACTGTCACAGTACCTTAACGTCTGGCTGAGGGAGCCAGATGGAGTCTTGGTTTAACATTTCACCTCCAGCAGTGCAGCACTCCCTCAATGCTGCATTAAAATATCAGCCTAAATGTGCCTGGGTTTCTGAAGTGAGACTTGAACATGCAACCTTCTGATTCCAAAGATGCTGCCTGCTGAGTAATGTCTGACAGCTCATGTTTGTAATGATGTTGAGATGTAAGCAGAGCCTTAATTATCCTTTTAGTGTCAATGTAACTGCACCTATTCTCTGAAATTGGT
Organism: Chiloscyllium plagiosum; assembly: GCF_004010195.1. Classification (NCBI taxonomy): domain Eukaryota; kingdom Metazoa; phylum Chordata; class Chondrichthyes; order Orectolobiformes; family Hemiscylliidae; genus Chiloscyllium; species Chiloscyllium plagiosum. The sequence goes on along the minus strand of NC_057718.1, from coordinate 15,020,296 downwards.
TTTTGTCCCACAGTTTAATAGTATTTTATTTATTAATGATGTTCTCCATTTCCATCAGTGTAGATTAATCAAGTTTAATTCAGTATGTTGCCTCCAGCTACAGAAAATAGTCAAATTCTGTAAATACAAATGAATACTAGCATCAGGGCTTCAAAATGTATAGGAAATAATTGCCAAGTGTGCAAAATGGCTGTAGAGCTATTAAAGAGAAATAATAATCTTGAATTTATATAGTGCTCTATCTTGTCAGGAAAATCTCTAAGTGTCTCACAGACGGGGAGATTTTTCAAATAGTTGTTTTGTAAATACAGAATCCCTCCAGTGTGAAAGCAGGCCATTCGGCCCATTGAGTCCACATCTGCCCTTCAAAGAACATCCCATCCAGACTCTTTCCCCTGCCCTATCTCTGCAACCCTGCATTTCCCCTGGCTAATCCAGCTAGCCTGCACACCCTTGGAGATTTAGCATGGCCAATCCATGCACATCTTTGGACTGTGTGACGAAACCAGAGCGCTTGAGGAAACCCGTGCAGACTCAGGGAGAATGTGCAGACTCCGCACAGACAGTTGCCCGTGAGTGGAATAGGACCCGAGTCCATGGCACTGTGAGGCAGCAGTGCTAACCACTGAGCCACCATGCCATTTTGGTATACTTACATCGGAGGCAGTTCAAAGCAGGTTCGTTGGGTTGATTCCTGACATAAATGTATTGTTTTATGAGGGAAGGTGGAGCTGCTTGGGCTTGTAGTCACTGCAGTTTAGAAGAATGAGAGGTGATCCTATTGAAACATATTGAGGGAGCTTGTCAGAGTGGATGCTGAGAGAATATTTGCCCATGAGAGAAAATTGACAAAGTTTCAGATTTTACAGTTTCCCTTTTAGGACTATAATGAGGAAATATTTTTGAGGTTCATTAGTATTTGAAATTCCCTACTCCAGAGAACAGTGAAGGCTGAACTATGAATATATTTATAGTTGAGTTGGGTAGATTTTGTGACTGAGGGAGTCCGGGGTTACGGCGGGGGCAGGCAAGAAAAACCGGAATAAAGGCCGCAATCAAATGAGCCAAGATCTTGTTGAATATTGGAGCAGGTTCAAGGGGTCAGATGATCTCCTCCTGCATTTCTTACAATCTTATAATTTCTGCTTGTCACGCATGTTCTTTGAAAGCTTGTCAAAGGTACATAAGTTATGAATGCAAGCCCATCGGCAATTATTCCAGAGCATGTCTTGAAACCTTGGCCTTTTTATGTTAGAACAAAATGGATTTCAGAACAATATAGGCCTGCATGGCACAGGAGCAGGCCTTTCTGTCTATCAAGCCACTGTTAGCTGTTTCAAAGGATGACGCTGTTAGTCCAACTCTCCTATTTTCTTCCGTCTTCCTATTATTTCTGTTCCTTCATGTCAAAATCACATTTTCTTTGAAATCTTTGAAAGAATTACCACTCACTGCACTATCAGATTAGGTATTCCAAATGGAATGGACCTTTATGAGTTGTGTAATGGGAGGATGGGTCAGGGTTAATGGGTGGCACAGTGGCTCAGTGGTTAGCACTACTGCCTCACGGCGCCAGGGACCTGTGTCTGATTCCTGCCTCGGGGACTCTCTGTGGAGTTTGCACATTCTCCCTGTATCTGTGTGGGTTTCCTTTGGTTGCTCCAGTTCCCTCCCACAGTCCAAAAATATGCAGATTAGGTGGAATGGCCATGCTAAATTGCCCATAGCGTTCAGGGATGTGCATGTTTGATGGGATTAGCCATGATTTAAAAAAAAAATGTGGGCTATGGGTAGGGGTCTAGGTCTGGGTGGGATCCTCTTCGGAGGTTGGTGCAGAATTGATAGGCTGAATGGCCTCTTTCAGCACTGTAGGGATTGTAATATATTTGGGTCATTTTCGGTCAATGAGAAGTCAAAAAAAACTGCTGATTGACACAAGATTAAATCTAAGAGGCTTACAGCAGGAGGGGAATTGATGAGTAGTGATGCTGTGAAACTCAGTTTTACATTTCGGACTGAGTAAGCAAACAAGTCAACATGAGGTTTGATTGGTGCTAGAAAGATAACATATTTATATGACTGGGGCAATTCAGTTCCCGGTCAATGGCAATCCTCAATATATTGGTGTGAGGGATTTAGGGATGGTAGCGTGAATAGGTGCAGTGCCAACAATGCTCAAGATGTTTGACATTGTCCAGACCAAAGCAGTTGGTTTGACTGATACGCCATCCACTGCCTTCAGCAATAACCCCCTCCACCAGCAATGCACAGTGGCAGCAGTTTGTACCATCTACAAGATGCACTGCAGCTGCTTAGCAAACCTCTTTTGATAGCACCTTCCTAACTTGTAACCTCTCCCTCCAAGAAGGATAAGGCCTGCAAATTCACAGGAATACGACGCCCAATTTCCCCTTCAAGCCACACACTTTGCTGGTTTGGAACTATATCGTTGTTCCTTTACTGTGGTCAGCTTAAAATATTCCTAACATCTCCATGGTGTCCATACATCATATAGACTGCAGTGGTTTAAGAAAGTAGCTTCTCACAACCTTCTCAAGGGCTGTTGGAGTTGGGTGACAAATGCTGACCTTGCAGTGATGCCCACAAACCAAGAGACAGTAACAAAACAGTATTTTCAGAACTGCCAGTTCTGACCCTTCCACACAGGGAAGCAGCAGCACACTGAGTTGGACAATTTATCAGAGTTCATCCATCAATTTAGCACTCGTTAGTTTTGAAGCACAAGGATATTTCCTCACATGATTTACTTTTAAGGCCACTGACCTCCATCTTGATCGAAACAAAAACAGATCGGGCCAATCTTCATCATGGAGTGTTGAAAGAAACCCTTTGCTGTGTGCCATATTAGATTAGATTAGATTAGATTGCTTGGTTTTGATTTATCACCTGTCCTGAAAGTTGCTGTCCAGCTTTTTTTTAAAAACACAGCGATGAGTGGCAGTAGCGTGTTGTGCACTCTGTGTACGTTATTTACCTGTCAAAACGGCGAAGATGTATCATTGTGACCACTTCAAATGGAATTGAGGAGTAGATGTGTCTAGACAGAACAGCTGCCACAAAGCCTACTTTCTCATTGTGGTTGACAACCAGTTTTGTTCATTCCTTCCCAGATATCAAAGAGATGAGCGAAGAAATGAAAGGAGGCCTTGGGCAACTTACAGCCATGCTACAATTTTATATCAAAGAGGAAATTCCCAGCGTATCCCAGCTGCCTCCTGGTTTAAGTCTCCTTCACCTCTTCGGTCAGGTAAGTTTTTTTCCTGTTTTCAATTTAACTGGCATGAGGATTGAAATAAAACTTAATTGGCGTGGGCTGTGCTTCATAAATTGATCCTGTGCATTAGTGATCCTGATGCTGCAATTTGTTGATTGTGTGTTTGCTTGATACATTGTGAGTGTTCTAACTTTAAATGCAGTTGATGGATATAGACAAATGGTAGTCTGAGGTGTTTCTGGGTAAAGGTGTCACACTGTGAAAAGATACATTGTAGGACAATGTAAATTGGATTGGAGGTAAGGTACTCATCTGCTGCCAGTTTGCAGTTTTCTGTTGAAGAGGAGTTATTCTCAGTGTGAATATGTTTCTTCAGTCAATGTTGTAAATAATGCCAGTGAGCAGTTCATGAGTTAAAACTAAATCAAGTCATTGTTTTTGGATAAAACTGCTGAATTTATCTTGTTATTTATCTCGTTAACAATTTTCAGGGGAACACAATGGTTGCAATTCGATTAAAGTTTGAAGGGTTGGTCTGAACACAATCAAGGTCTTTGTCCACAAAGGACAACAGAAACCAAAAGAATCCAGAGCTTCCCGGACGGTGAAAGAGATAGAGATTAAAATGTCAGGCAGATCATGCAATTTAAGAATCAGGCTGAATTAACAAGGATCAGAGAGCAAATGGAAAAGCAAATAAGCAATGCAAAGTGATAGTCGGGTGAGACTAGCAGCTAACATAAAATGAAATTCAAAAGTCCTCTCTCAGTATATCAGTTGTGCAAGAATAGTAAGAGGAAGAGTGGGACCAATGAGGGATCAAAAAGTGTGTTTACTCATGGGGCATGACTGAGGTTTTCAATTAATCCTTTCCATTTTCCTTTTACCAAAAGAAAGGTTCAGCCCAGTGTGTGGTGAAAGAGAAGGTAGTTCACACATTGTAAGAGTTTATAAAATTGAAATCATCGATAGTGAATTGGATATCTGTGCTTAAAGTTTGAGAGAAGATTTGTAGCTCGGGTGCTCGTTGTTGTGGTTCTGCTCGCCGAGCTGGGAATTTGTGTTGCAGACGTTTCGTCCCCTGTCTAGGTGACATCCTCAGTGCTTGGGAGCCTCCTGTGAAGCGCTTCTGTGTTGTTTCCTCCGGCATTTATAGTGGTTTGTCCCTGCCGCTTCCAGTTGTCAGTTCCAGCTGTCTGCTGCAGTGGCTGGTATATTGGGTCCAGGTCGATGTGTTTGTTGATAGAATCTGTGGATGAGTGCCATACCTCTAGGAATTCCCTGGCTGTTCTCTGTTTGGCTTGTCCTATAATAGTAGTGTTGTCCGAGTCGAACTCAGGTTGCTTGTCATCCGCGTGTGTGGCTACTAAGGATAGCTGGTCGTGTCGTTTCGTGGCTTGTTGGTGTTCATGGATACGGATCATTAGCTGTCTTCCTGTTTGTCCTCTGTAGTGTTTTGTGCAGTCCTTGCATGGCAGAGACAAACCACTATAAATGCCGGAGGAAACATCACAGAAACACTTCACAGAAGGCTCCCAAGCGCTGAGGATGTCACCTCGACAGGGGACAAAACGTCTGCAACACAAATTCCCAGCTTGGCGAACAGAACCACAACATCTGTGCTTAAAGTTGATATGGCACCAGGACCAGATGAATTGCATCCAAGGATACTGGGGGAAGTGAGGGTGCAGAGCTGAACACACTGGGATAATCTTCCTTAGACTCAGTACTAACTGACTGGAGATTTGCAAAGGTCGTATCCTTTTTCACCAGACTATAATATAAAGGCAACAAATACAAACCAGTCAGTTTAAGTTTGGTGTGAGGAGACTTTTAGAAACATTTAGGACAAAGTTAATTGTTATGTGGGCAAATGCAGGAAAATTAAGCAACTCCAGCATGGTTAATGACAAATCATGTTTAATACAAGTTTTTTTTAAACAGAGAATTGATGAGAATAATGTTGTTGATGTTGTGCACATGAATTTTCAAAAGGCATTTGATAAAGTGCTGTACAACATACTTGTGAGCAAAGATAGAGCTCATGGAATGAAAGGGACAATAGCAATTTGGATATGAAATTAGCCATGAAAATGACAAGGAATAGAGTAGATTAATAGGATTTTTTGAAACTATAGGAAGGTTTGTAGCGAAGTTTCCCAGAAACTGTGTTCGGACCTCTGGTCTTCCTGATATGTATTAATGACCCCGACACAGCTCAACACAGTTTCAACACAGTTGCTAATGATCGGAAAATTTTGAATTTTTGTGAACTATGTGGAGAATAGTGTAGAACTTTAAAAGGACGGGCAGATTGGTAAAATTGACAGACAAATGGCAGGTGAAATTCATTGCAGAGATGTATGAAGTGATTCATTTGGGGAGCAAGTATGTAAAAAGGCATCATAACATTGGATTAAGATGGAATCACAATTCTAAGGAGACTGTAAGAGCACTGGGAGCTGGATGTCTATGTCTGTGAGTCATTGTCGGTAGCAGGACAGATTAAGAGAGCACTTAATAAAATATACAGTGTTCTAGGCTTCATCAGCAAGGGCAGAGTGTAGCAAAAGCAAGGGAATTATGTTTGACTTGTATAAAATGTTGGAGAACTGTTTCCAGTTTTGGACACCACACATTGGGAATGTTATGAAGTGTTTGACAGCATACAGAAAAGAATTACAAGGATAATTTGAGGGATGATGAACTTCTGTAAGGTAGATTGAAGAAGTTGGGACTGCTCTCTTTGGAAAAGAGTAGGTTAAGAGTTGATTTTTTTAGAGGTATTTAGAATCATGAGAGGTCCACACATTAGTGCAAGGATCGAGAATGAGTGGGTACAGATTCGAGTGGGTACAGATTCAAGTGGGAAAGAAGCAATGGGTGTCACGAGAAACCTGTTCAGGCAGTGAGTGGTTAGGATGCGGAATGTACTGGCTGAGAGTGTGGCAGAGGCTGGTTCAATTCAAGAGGGAATTATCTGTAAATGGAAAATATCAACAGCTGTGGGTAAGGGGGAGCGGGATTCGTGGATGTCGCTGAAAATCGGTGATTTTGTTTTCCTTCTTAATGCATTCCTTTTGTATTTCTTTTACAAAACAGCTGCCATAGCCTTAGGTGGGTTTTTCAGATGGACCCACTTACTCTGTAGTCCAGAACATAGTCATAGGGTGAGTGTGCTGCCGCAGACTGCGTGTGCAGTTCCTTTGTTTCTATGTGGCACAGAAACATGAATGGAATTGGTGTCATTCTGCTGAGCAACATGTGGAATAATTGCAAGGATCCTGACTCTTCTAACTTGTCTCTAGAAGATGGTGGAAGGCAGATCCTGTGAAACCAGCTGAGCCCGTGGCAGCTCAATTGGCCAGTGATCTGTGGTAATTTATCAATTCTGTTTTAACTGCATAGTTGGGAATTCCACAGTTTGACCTCAAACCAATCTGTGCACAGGTTTTTGGAGCTCATTTATATGAACTGCCCTCTTACATGATTGGGAAAGTCATTAAATATCATGTATTGAGTTCTCAATTGTTCAACTATGCTGATGGATGTCTGAGTAATGAACACTGGCAGACAACAGAAATCCTTATAAAGTCGGTAGCTATAAAGAATACTGATTCAAAGAATAATGTCTGGAATTCAAATTGTTCACTGTTATATTTCTCTGGGAAGGCACACTCTCTTTCATCTTTTAAACAATTAGAATTATGTTTAGAATGATGTAGTGGGATGTAATGTTATATCATACTCACATCTTCAGTGTACAGTAACATCCAAGAACATCTACTCATTCCTTGGGCAGCTCCTGAGACAGGAAGAGAATTTACTTGAACACACTGGTGGGTGGCTGCCTTCAGAGTGAATTTTACACTCGTAGTACTTTTTTTTCCAGTTCACATTTTTATTCTCCATTTAATGTTAAACATCGCAATGACATCACAACACACAGATGTCAGTTGGGCTTTCGCAAACATTCTCCCACAGGTTCACAGGAGATATTTGTGATGCCATCAGTGAGTATTAGATGTTGGTGTGTTTGTGTGAGGGAGGTGAAAATAACAAATAAGGTCGTTAGTGTGTGTGTGTCAATATCCTATTTCTGCAAAACATCCCGTCAACTTTTCCATTACTTTCATGTTTATTATAGAAATTAGCTATGTAAACATGTCACACTAAATTGCAAAGTTTCCTTGTGGAGGTAATATTGCATCTTGGCCTATTGTATCAATAGAGTGCAAATTTGTTGGTCATTTGTCACATTGCTCTTTTCATTTTATTTCATTTAATGTAGCCTATGAACTCTATTATGACTGTACAAAGTTATTTTTTAATCTGGTTCTCGACCTTCATTTTGACTAAATTTGTTTGAAAGTATATAGCTGCTGTTAAGTGTGTGAGACCTCCAAAGTGTGTTTTTGCCAAAGTCATGGTAAGACATGACCTTAACTCTAGATGCTGTGAATTTTAACTGTGCCTCCACATGTTGTGCAGGTCTAGCACACTGTGTATAATATTGGTATCATTATATTATAATATTGGTATAATTATCATTGTGTATAAAGAATGCTATGCCAAATTGGCCATGGCCCAGCTTAGTTTGCTCACATTAAGAACCTGAGCTTGGTTGCCCTCTATATTTACATGATGCCTTCTCAGCACAATGACATGTACTAACATTTCCCTGTTCCTTTTAGCCAATCGGCAAGTGAAAGTGCTCAAAACCTTGTGAGCCCTTTGTGTTATTTTGGATCTGGGTGTTTGTTGCCCCCATAGATTCAAGGAAGGCAGTGTGCAAGTGGAGACTGGATTCTTTTCTGAGTGTCTCTTTAATCTCTCTGTCCACTTCTTTCATTCTTCATATCTCTTGCTCTTTACTTCCATGAATTTTTCTCATGTCTGGCCCACAGGCAAACTCCCTGATTTTCATACCCTGAAGTATTAAATGGACAAGTCATAAGAGACTTTGATAGTGATGTTTTGGTGATTCATTGCACACCACCCCCCTCACTTCCATCCAGGACCACAAACAATCCTTCCAGCTGAGACAGAGGTTCACCTGTCTCTCCTTCAACTGAGTTTACTGCATTTGGTGCTCCCGATGTGGTCTTCTTTACATCGGTGAGACCAAACATAAACTTGGCACATTTTGCTGAGCATCTCAGCTGGGCCTGCAGGGGCTGACCTGACCTCCCAGTCACCGCCCATTTTAATTCACCCCGCACTCCCTTTCTGACATGACCATCTCAGCCTCCTCCATTGCCACAGCAAATCAGACCGCAAATTGGAGGAACAACGCCTCATCTTCTGTCTACAGCCCAGAGGACTCAACATTGAGTTCTCCAGTATCAAATGACCTCCCTTCCCATCCCCTGACTGCCTTGCCAACACCTCCCCCACCCTTCCATTCCTTTGATCAACCTTTTCTTCCAGCTACCAACCAGATTCATTCCTCCCACCGACCAACCAGGCTGTACCTTCTACCTGTGTTCATCTACCCCTACCTCACCACATACCCCCCATCCTTTATCTTCAGCTCCCCTTACACTCACCCCCAACCCTGAAGAAAGACTATATCAAAAATAGCAACTTCTCCACCCCCCCCGGCTTGCTGTGTTCTTCCAGCCTCCTGCTTGTCTACCTTGGATTCCAGTATCTGTAGTTATTTTTCATATCTGATCTTCTCACATCCAGTTCCAGATATCAAGAGACTTGCATAAATTGAGTTGATGCGAATAATGATGATGGTTGATCAATAGCATTTGCTTTGATGTAGTTGACTTAGTACTGAAGAGACATTAGAGTGTCCTTTTCCTCTTGATCTACCTTGGAAATAATGTGAAGGTTAAATTTCTACTGGATGGACCCAGTTTGCATTGGAGCTGTGCTACACTTGTTCATGAAGTGTGCACAATATAGAGAACCAGACCTCTGTCATAACATGCTGAAATCTCTTCAATGTCTGTAAATATCTGGCTCCAAGACTGCAAGAATCACCTTCTAGGTTGCAAATCCTTGCTGTCTTAATGCAATCTCCAACTGATACTCTGAATTTGTGAACTGACCACCTGTTTAGAATTAACAAATCCATTTTTATTTTTCATGATGCTAATTTTTCTCGATTTGTTATCGTGAACTGTCAGTTCAGAGTAGTTTCCCCTCTCCTTCTGGCAATGTTTTATTTTTGCTAGTGGCGATATTGTAAAAAAAACCCACCATCATTGATGAACTTCCTTCACATTGTGCATTTTGTGTGTCTGTGTGTGGTGTTATAGACTTTTTTGAATAAACACAACAATGTACATGTCAAATATATTTATTACTGTTGGTTTGCCAATATCCTGAGGTTATTCTATGCATTGACTCATGATGCAAGCTAAGCTGGAACTATTATAGGAGATTTGTTTCTCCTAAGTGTGGAAGCAAACATTTGACAGTCTTTGTAATTGTCTGGTTTTGAGGTAGTGCTCTTCTCTGATTTGGCATTTGAGCACATATCTACCAAGAAGCTGAAGGATCTCAGATGTCCTGAGCCAGCATTATTAACAAGTCGACTTTGTCTGATCTAGTGATTTACTCCCCGGCATTGATCACCTCGGGAGTCAGTAACTTGTTTCTTTACCAATGAACAAACCTATTGGTATCACACTACTTTGAAGTATTAGTTTAATGAATAAACCCAGATATTATATTTAATTTCTCTGAACTATTAAATAACTACTTGTAAACAATGTTGGTGTTTGAGTTGATCTTTAATATTTTACCCCGTGGTCAAAATTTAAAAAGAAACTCTTCTTGTAAATTTATCTCTGCTTGCTTTCTGCTTTCTTTGTTAGTTTGCCTTCCTACATTAAAACTGACTACTTTTTTAAAAAAAATCTTGATTGATTGTAAAGTAATTTGGGCATCTTAAGGTTGGTAATATACAATATAATTGCAATATTTTTCATCCTTCCATTTGTGCTGTATATTTCTCGCACTGTACTTTGTTATCCATATCTGCTCATCATGAATTCTGTTTTTATGTCCATCTTGCTGTTCGTCCCTCACCTCCATCTTCACACATCTACTCCTATCTGCATGTCCTTTTGTCGTCTCTGTCCACCTCTCTCACTCTTCATCTCTCATGCTCTCTCTCTGTTCTTTCTCATGTGTTAGGCACACAGGCAATTCCCCTGTTTTTAATCTGTTGAGGTGGCAACTGAACGAGCTGTCATGATCTTGGATAGGGGCATTTTCGCAATCTATCCTTTGACTCTGTCACATCAGCAGTGTTATCAAGCAGCACCTGCTCAGCAATAACCTGCTCAGTGACTCCAGATTGCGTTCCACCAGGTCAGCTCCTGACCTCATGACAGACCTGGTTCAAATATGGACGAAAGAGTTGAATTCCAGAAGTGAGGGTAGAGTGACAGCCCTTCTTGTAGTCTTAGCTGCATTCACTCGAGTTTGGCAACAAGGACCCCTAGCAATGAGTTTAATGTGTCTAAATTTGCTGATGACACTAAATTGAGTGGAAAGGCAAACTGTGCAGAGGATGTGGAGGGTCTGCAGAGAGATTTAGATACATCAAGTGAGTGGGCAAAACTCTGACAGATGAAGTACAATGTGGTAAATGTGAGATTATCCACTTTGGAAGTAAAAATACTAGGTCAGAGTATTATTTAAATGGTGAAAGATTGCAGCATGCTGTTGTGCAGAGAGACTTAGGAGTGCTCTTCCATGAATCGCTAAAAGTTGATTTGCAGGTGCAACAGGTACTCAGGAAGGCAAACAGAATATTGGCTTTCGTTGCTCGAGGGATAGAAATTAAGAGCAGAAAGGTTCTGCTGCAACTGTACAAGGAGTTGGTGAGGCCGCACCTGGAATATTGTGCACAGTTCTGGTCTCCTTATCATAGAATCCTCACAGTGTGGAAACAGTTCCACACCGATCCTCCAAAGAGGAACCCATCCAGACATATTCCTCTGCCCTATTACTCGACATTCCCCCTGACTAGTGCATCTAACCTAAACATCCCTGAACACTATGGGCAATTTAGCATAGCCAGTTCACTTAATCTGCACATCTTTTGACTGTGAGAGGAACCAGAGCACTGGACATAACTCACGCAGATACAGGGAGAATGTGCAAACTCCACGCAGTCGGCCAAGGCTGGAATTGAATCCGGGTCCCTGGTGCTGTGAGGCAGCAAGGTTACCTACTGAGCCACTGTGCTACCTAACTTGAGGAAGGATATACTGGCTTTGGAGGCAGTGCAGAGGAGGTTAATTCTGGAGATGAGGGAATTACCCGATGAGCCGCCTGGGACTGTACTCACTAGAATTTAGAACAATGAGAGAGGATCTTATAGAAACGTATAAAATTATGAAAGGGATAGATAAGATAGAGGCAGGCAAGTTGTTTCCACTGGTGGGTGAGACTAGGACTGGGAGCCATGGCCTCAAGGTTAGGGGGAGTAGATTTAGGACAGAGATGAGAAGGAGCTGCTTTTCCCAGACAGTAGTGAGTCTATGGGAATCTCTGCCCAAGGAAGCGGTAAAGGCCATTTCATTAAATATATTCAAGGCGCAGTTGGATGGGTGTTTGCATGGTAGGGGAATTAAGGGTTAGGGAGATAATGAAGGTAGGAGGAGCTGAGACAATGGATAGATCAACTATAATCTTAATGAATGGCAGAGTCGGCTTGATGGGCCAAATGGCCTTCTCCTACATGTATTACTATTAAACTATAAAAACTGGAATCAATGGGAATACTGTCCACCAGTTGGAGTCATACTTGACACATAGGAAGATGGGGGTTGTGGTTGTTGGAGGTCAGTCATCTTAGCTCCAGAACAACTCTGCAGGAGTTCCTCAGGGTAGTGTCCTAAGCTCAGTCATCTTCAGTTGCTTCATTAGTGACCTTCCCTCCATCAAAAGTTCAGAAATGGGGATGTTTAGCACCACTCTAAACGCCTCATGTACTGAAGCAGACGTTGTTCAAATACAACAAGATCTAAACAATATCCAGGCTTGGGCTGAAAAGTGGCAAGTAACACGAGGGAATCTAACCCTTGTGCCATGCAAATGCCAGGCAATGACCATCTCCAATATGAGACAATCTAACCATCACCCCTTGACATTCAGTGGTGTTACATATGATTCCAGAACCACAGCAATGTGGTTGACTCTGAACTGCCCGCTGGGCAATTACAGATGCGCAATAAATGCTGGCTTGGTCAGCGACACCCTCATCCCATGAATAAATAAATAAAATTTTCAAGAAAGCTCCAACAACGCTCAGGATATTTGACACCATCCAGGACAAAGCCCACTTGGTTAGCATGACATTCACTTGGTTATCTACTCCATCACCACCAATGCTCAGTAGCAGCAGTGTGTACCAACTGCAACATGGATGATGGAAATTCAAAAAGTTCCTTAGGCTTCACGGTCCAAACCTACAAACATTTCCATCTAGAAGGACAAGGGCAGCAGATACCTGGTAACACCATCACCTGCAGATACCTGTCCAGCCACTCATCATCCTGACTTGGAAATGTATCATCAGCCCTTCACTATCATTGGGTCAAAATCCTGGAATTCCTTTCCTAATGGCAACACCGTGAACTGCAGCGGTTCAAGAAGACAGATCATCACCACCTTCTCAAAGGCAACTAGGGACGGAATGTAACCGCTGGCCAAAGTCAGTGACGCCCATATCCCACGAATGAATAAAATAAAACTGGTCCCAGGTGTGCAATTTACCTGATGCTGCTGCTTGGATCAAGGAGTAATCTCATCTTCGGGCTCCCATTGAATGCCGCTGGTCTTGTGACAACTCTCCTTCACAGCAAAGGGTCTTCACTTTGTGCTAGACAGCAGCACCAGTTGGGAAGATGAGATGAGACCGATCCGGTGGAAGTCAATAGGCTTGCCACTGCGCCTGGGGTGGATGTAGAAAGATTGGAAAAGTAAGGTGCAGCGGGACTGGAGTGGGAATTTTGGGGAATGGTGGGGATGGATATATATGTGATATTGGCTGAATAATTAGACGGATCAGAAAGAAGTGAGTGAAAACCAACCCTTCTCCATAACCCTGATACCGTATACAGACTTAAATCAAGTTCCTGTGTGAACAGTTTGAAATATTTCTCTCTGAGAATGGAGAGTGGCATCAGGTGGAGGGATTGACTCTGTGATGGGAGGCAACAATATCTTTTGGGGGGTTTTATATTCTCATTAGCTTGCTAAGTATCTACATGCTATGTATGTATTTAACAAACGTAGCTTTTGCTATGAGGAAGATCAGGCTTCCTTTAAAAGCGAACACGTATCAGAAATTAAGATAAAAGTACAAGGAGGGGATATCCAAGCTATCAACACAGCCAAATCTCCGTCACCGGTGTTAGAGCCTCCAGGTCACAGAGCTGTTCTTCAGCAGGCACCTACGAACCCACCAAAACCCGGCCAAGATGGTGATCACATCCAATCTTTCCTCGAAGGTTGAATAAGAACAGCGTATTGAGCCATTGCAAAACAAAATGTTTCCTAAACATTTGGCATATTGCATCAGATTTAAGCACAAAATGTCTACATTTCCTGCAGCAGGACAGCCTCGTGCATTTTACAATGTTACAGTGCCATAGATTTAATTAGATTGAAACTGCAGTTTGCAAATAGAAGGGATAATTAACCGTCTCGTCTGCATCTGACTTGTAAAGGAGGAGAAGAAAAGTAATGAAAAGGTGATGAGATGGCAGTAATCTCGCTCCATTCAGGATGTTATTAAACAATTGTCACTCAAATCACTATGTCCTTGAAATGTACCAAAAATGGGAACTAGGAGGGAAGGGAAGATGAGGCTTAACCTTTCCTCTGGCTTGTCGTCTGATGCCAATGATTTTGTCTGCTGAGAATATGCTCTGGTTATCATGGTTTCTTTGACATTGTCTACAAAAAGTAACGCAGCTGTTATGTCGGGTTTGTATTACTTAAGCTTGTCATTTAGTATTAAGTGCGGCACTGATCTGGCCTGAGCATATGGTTTAAAGATACTTGGCTCAATCTGGAATTTAACCTTCATGTGCCATGAATCAGCTTCTCGTTGGAAATTTGATGGGCCTTGTTTTCATTTTAGGATTTGTAAAGCAAACCATTCTGGGTTTGGTTTGTACTCTATTTACAGAGGGTACTGGATAAACTAACTTGGAATAAGTAAAAGTATTTCAAAATTGTACTCTATTTACAGAGGGTACTGGATAAACTAACTTGGAATAAGTAAAAGTATTTCAAAATATGGCGGTTATATGCATAGAGATGGTCTAGCTTTGGAACTAGCACACAATGATGTCGTCCGTGCTTCATCAGTGTATGGTTCTTGGGATGTGCACATTGCTGTAAGAGCAGCATTTATTTATTGCTGATTTTATTTACCTGAACGAGTTGGATTGAATTACTTGCTGGGTCATTTCAGAATGTAGATGAGAGTCAAATTGTAGACTGAGAGTCACGTGTGGATTAGATCTGGTCAGGATTGCAGATTTTCAACTCCTGAAGACATTGGGTAAATCAGATGGGTTTCCAGAGCGGGGCAGGAATAGCCAGCAGCCTTGAGCAGAGCGGGAATAGCCAGTGGCCTGGTCTGGGGCGGGAATAGCCAGCGGCCTGGAGTGGAGCGAGGATGGTCAGCGGCCTGGATCGGAGCGGGAATAGCCAGCGGTCAGAGCAGAGTGGGAATAGCCAGCGGCCTGGAATGGAGCAGGAATAGTCAGCAGCCTGGATCGCAGTGGGAATAGCCAGCGGTCAGAACAGAGCGGGAATAGCCAGCAGCTTGGAGCGGAGCGGGAATAGCCAGCAGCCTGGAGCGGAGCGGGAATGGCCAGCGGCCTGGATCGGAGCGGGAATAGCCAGGGGCCTGGAATGGAGCGGGAATAGCTAGCAGCCTGGAGCGGAGCGGGAATAGCCAGCAGCTTGGAGCGGAGCGGGAATGGCCAGCAGTCTGGATCAGAGCGGGAATAGCCAGCAGTCTGGATCAGAGCGGGAATAGCCAGCGGCCTGGATCGGAGCGGGAATAGCCAGCAGCCTGGAGCGGAGTGGGAATTTCTTTTTTCATAATTTAGACTTATATCTGCAATGTAAGATAGCTTTTTATGTTAATTTTCTCTACTTTTTGTACCTAAGATTTGTGCCCAGGTTCTTTCTATCTAGGATGGTGCCATATGTTGGCGACATTGTACACTTTTCACTGTACTCCTATTCTTTTGTAACTTGAGTACGTGTCATTAAACATAATTCTAATTCTACAACACTCTGATGGTTTAATGATCATTTTTAATGAGACTTACGTTTTAGTCCAGGTGAAGTACTGAAAACCTCAACTGATATATTATGAAGGTGTGAGGGGTAATGTACCTTTAAAATAGTTGAAAGCTAGCAAGGACTTAGGCACACAGAATACTGGAAAATTTACAATGTAACATTTGGTCCAGCAGCTAGCAGTACCTGAGTTACTATGAGACAAAACAAATTCAAATTCAGCTAATCAGTTTAAACTATGCCCCAAGATACTAAACTCCAATCTAGTTTGAATTTAATATTTTGACAATATTAAAACCAATGAAATCATCCTATGCTTTGGTGTATAAAACCAAAAAAAATTGAACAGTCGGAGAAGAGTTGCCAAGCGATGAACGAAAGCAGTCTATCGGCAGAATAGCTCTCCTAAAGGTAACTTTATTATCAATGACCTGTGAAACAGAAACCCTAAGAAGAAGAAAAGCAGACAGAAGAAGATACAAAGCAAAGATTTGACAGCTGACTGGTTTTGAAATCTGAATATTTTGATAAATCTTAATTGGGGGTTTTATCGGACCAGTATTATAAAGTTGTTAATTTTTACTTTGGGATAGTTCTTGGCTTCTCGAATTTTCACAGATTACAGCACGGGATAAATCTTTTCTATGTTGCTGGTTTAAATAAGCGGGGGTGGGGTTTACCCCGTGTCATAACACAATAGAATGGAATGGGTTCTATCAAAATTCCAGGGAGGTTGAATCTTCCCAACCCCTCAGTAGAGTTGTGTGCGTTCTGATACCAAGCGTAAAAAATACCAGGAAAATGAGGGCAAGAATCCCAGGATTGCACTCACTTGCTGCTTTTAAAGGACTCTAAATTTAGCAAAAACTTGGGCTCATGTCTCCAATGCTTTAGCTTTGGCTTTGATCAGTAATGCTATCACTCCATTGCCTCATCACATTCATCGATGCTATTTTACATGGGGTCTCTGCCAGAGATCCTTCTGCCAATGTGCATCATTGATAAGGGAGATTTAGAATAACTGAAATCTCATGGATCTGGGGACTATTTTGGCCTGTTGTGCTCTGCTGGAAACAGCTCATTGACTGAAGCTACACCTTATGATCTTGGTCATACTGTCCTTTTTTCTGTATTCCTCCTGTTCCATTTCCCTCCTAAATGGTGCTTTAATTTTGGCCTCAATAGCTGTCTGTGGTGAAGCATTGCATGTTTCAGCTGCTGCTATGTGAAGGAATCTGTCCAATCTGTCTTTTCCTGTCATTATTCTCAGTTTATGCCTCTCTGTTATTGATGAGCCAAGCACCACAAGCACTTGGCATTGCCATCTTGAAATCTCCAATTAATATGGCTCAGTGGTTAGCACTGCTACCTCACAGCCAGGGACTCGGGTTTAATTCCAGCTTCGGGCAACTGTCTGTGTGGACATTGTACGTTCTCCATGTCTATGTGGGTTTCTTCTGAGTACTCTGGTTTCCTCCCACAGTCCAAAGATGTGCAGACAAGGTTGATTGGTGATGGTGAATTGCTCATAGTTTTCAGGGATGTGCAGGCTAGATGGGTAAGCCATGGGAAATGCAAGGTTAGGGGAATAGGATAAGGGAGGAAGGGGAGTGGGTCATCTGGGCGGGCTGTTCTTCGGAGGATCAGTGCAGACACAATGGGTTGAATGGCCTCCTTCCACACCGGGAATTCAATGATTCTATGATTATATTGGACCCCCCCCTCCCCCGCCCCACTTACATAGCTGTTCTAGTAGGAGCATAGTATGAACAACTTTGAACCTTTGCTCTTAACCTTTAATAGCTCATTCCTACGTTGCAGCTCTGATTCTGTGGCTCTCTGACCAGTAGAATGCCGCGAACTGAGTGTTCCCTTGACCTACATGTACACTCAAACTTTTATTTGATTCTTTTTATGACCTTGCTAACTACACGCTTAGATCGATGCCTTAGATTCCTATCCTTGAAACTTGTGCTAATTATGTTATTAAAATACACAGATGAAAATCTTTGTCGAATCATATTGGTAAAGCTCATATAAAGGGAGACTACTGGCAAAGAGGGTGGTAGATAGGAAGTGGCCGTGTGGAATGTTGCATTCTGTAAATAAATGTATTATTACAAAACGTATTACTATCTTGGTTTTGTATCTCATGAAGTAACATTTCCAAAATTCTTTTAAAAATCCAATTTAAATTATACTCCTATTCATCCCATTTTCTCTGAAGTGTATTACTTTACATTGCTTTGCATTGAAGTGAAGATTATGCTCTTGGGGTTTGATGAAGTAAATTCTACAGAATGGCCTGTTTCTGTGCAGTAAATTTGATGAGAGTTCAATGAGTGGTATCTTTTGATTTGATTTATTATTGTCAAAGTACCCAGATACAGTGAAAAGTTTGGTTTTCCCTGCAGTACAGGTAGATCATACCATACAAAGTGCATTAGGGTGATAGCACAGAGTGAGGAATACAATGTTACAGCTTCAGAGAAGGTGAACATACTAAGAATTGAAGTTTAAAAGAGCAGAATGATTATAAGTTATGTAAGAATAAGATCTGCTGTAGAGAGCTCACAAAGAGTTGCCATGCGTTGGTGCCATCTAGAATCCATTTAGTGGTCACATACCTGCCTGTTCGACTTGTCCATCTCTATCCTTCTTGACTGTCTTGCATTTTCACTTTAAGATTGCCTTGTGTGCTAATTTGACCTCACCAGCAAGTTTCTGTATCACTTCCATTTCACTGCCAACTATATTGTGAACACAGACCTCTGAATATCCATAACCCACATCTTGCTATTTTGAAGAGCATCCTTTTGCATCTACTTTCTGTGCCTGGTAATAATTCAATCTATTACCTTGATTTCATTTTTACTATAAGGTTCTTATACCATCTGTCACACCGCAGCAACACCCTCAAAACCTGCTGTGGTTGAAGGTGATCTAACAGCAGTATGTCATCCCAGTGGGCCCAGCATTGAGTACCAGTCACTCAAATTCAGTTCCACTATCTCAGGAAATTCTAAGGAGGGAAGCAAAAGCACTTTTGAGATGTCCTTGAAGCATCCCTGAAGAGGTCGATCATTTCCCACTGTCTCATAGGCACCCTTGGCTGGTCACTGACCAAACTGGAAAGACTCATCCAGGAAGGCACCCAACTGGTTGAGAAACATTTGTCAGGAATGTGCATGGATGAAATTTTGGCATCAGAGGTAAGCGCACAAACTGCCAAACGACTCAACCCTTCAAGCACCATTTGTCCTGCATGTGGCATAGTCTGGAAATTGTGCATTTGACTTCTCACCAACCTCAGACCAGGAGGTTGAACAGGAGTGGAAGCAAGTCACCCTTGATTCTGAGGGATAACCTAAGAAAGAGAAGATGATCACACTGTTTCATTTTTAATGCTATTTTCTTCTCAACGCATAATCAACTATTATTAAAAAAGAGCCCATCCAGGGCAAAGCAATCTGCTGGATTGGCACCACATCCACAAACTTTCACTCACTCCACCACCAATGCTCAGTAGCAGCAGTGTATTATCTACAAGATGCATTGCAGAAATTCACCAAAGATCCTTAGACAGCACCTTTCAAACCCACTACAATTTAGAAGGATAATACCAACATGGGTATGCCATCTCCTGCACATTCCCCTCCAAGCCCCTCACCAGCCTAACTTGGAAATATACCGCCTTTACTTCACTGTTGCTTGGTCAAAATCCTGGAATTCCCTCCCTGAGGGCATTGTGGGTCTACCTACAACACATGAACAGCAGTGGCTCAGGAAGGCAGATCACCACTAGAGTTGGGCATAAATATTGGGGGTCAAGCGTGTGGTGCTGGAAAAGCACAGCAGGTCAGGCAGCATCTGAGGAGCAGGAGAATCGAAGATTCATTGATTCTCCTGCTCCTCAGATGCTGCCTGACCTGCTGTGCTTTTCCAGCACCACACTCTCGACTCTGATCTTCAGCCCTGCAGTCCTCACTTTCTCCCTTGGGCGTAAATGCTGGCCAGCCAGCAATACCCATGTCCCTTGAGTGAATTGTTAAAAATCCAGATAGACAGCATCCATTGCATTGTATTTAGTTGCACCCTGTGTGGGACTCTTTCAAAATTTAGTCAAATTGAAGAAATCAGAGCTGTTATTTTAGGGACATAGGAACAGAAGTGGACCATTGAATCACACAAACTTGTTCTGTCATTCAGTTAGATCTTGGCTGATCTTAATGTGACCTCCTCACCACGTTTTTCCCATAATCCTTCATATCTTTGACAAACTAAAATCCAGCAGTCTTAATATAGTTCTTACACTACTCTATGTATGAAGAAGTGATCCCGACACTCACTGAAAGCTGAGCTCTAATTTTAATGATGCCCTTTTGCTCAAGCAGAAATGGTTCTCCTGTCAGCCCCTTTAATCATCTCAAACACCTCAATTAGATCATGGCTTAATGTGCTGTATTCAAGGGAATACAAATTAGTCTCTGCCACCTGGTTCTCATGATTTCACCTCTTCAGTCCTTTTACAAATCAGTGCTGAATGTCGACACACAATAACCAGGGTGAAGTCTATTGTCAGGAGAAAGTGAAGACTGCAGATGCTGGAGATCAGAGCTGAAAGTGTGTTGCTGGAAAAGCGTAGCAGGTCAGGCAGCATCCAGGGAGCAGGAGAATCGACGTTTTGGGCGTGAGCCCTTCTTCAGGAATGAGGAGGGTGTGCCAAGCAGGCTAAGATAAAAGGTAGGGAGGAAAGATGAGGCGCTCTTCCTCCAGCCGTCGTGTTGCTATGGTTTGGCGATGGAGGAGTCCAAAGACCTGCATGTTCTTGGTGGAGTGGGTGGGGGAGTTGAAGTGTTGAGCCACGGGGTGGTTAGGTTGGCTGGTCCAGGTGTCCCAGAGGTGTTCTCTGCAAGTAGGCGGCCTGTCTCCCCAATGTTGAGGAGGCCACATCGGGTGCAGCAAATGATGTGTGTGGAGGTGAAGTCTACTGTCAGGTTAGTATAGTGAATGTGTGCCAGTGAACTACCCAGTCTGTGTCTGCTCGAGTAGGTGTCATGTTACTGTGACTGGTCAAGTTCAGCTCTTAGTCAGTTATCACACCTGAAATGATGCTGGGAGAGTTTATAATCATTGTGCCTTGGAAAACCATGAAGAAATTGCTTGGCTATTCCTTGTCTGTGATGCTCACTATGTGGCATTTCTATGTGGTGCAAATGTTATTTGCCATCTGACGAGCTAAGCCAGAACATTGTTTCAGGCCTGGAACCCATTGGTGGAGGCTGCTGCTTCGGTGTTAAACCTGTTGTGAATAGAGTAGGACTGTGAGTGGACATCCTCACTCCTTACCTTTTAATAAAGTGAAAACTATTGATATTGATCAAAAGATGCCTCTCTGAGGAGCCTCTGCAGTGATACCTCTGACATCACAGTGATTACCCTCCGATATACACAATCAGCTTCATTTTGGTTCTTTGGTGCCACCCTCAGTCAAATGTTGAAGTTGAGAAGAACAACATGGTCTCTGCATTGATGCTTGGCTCATACTCCTGTCTGGGTTTTGGCTGTATTGAGGTTTGGAGCTGAGTGGTAGACCTTTAGCTGAGTCTCGGGTATGCCAGTGTGCATGTTGTCTGTGCCCAGAGTTGTCTCCTCAATGTCATTCCTGTGGGCGGGGGTGTTGGTGGCAAGTTGCGGAAACATCAGTCGTGTGCATAGAACCAGCAGCCTGGATTTCAGCTTCATTCGCATTCCACTTGTGGATTTAGCTAAACAATTCCAAACGTTGCCTGTACATTATGCAGCCGCCTTGTTTACTGGTGTGAAAAGGCTGACAGTTCTGTGGTTCACACTGAGGATTATCTGTGCTCTGCTAATTGTTCCTGAGAAGAACCTTGAGACATCAGCACCCAGCTGGGTGTCTCGGCACCATGTGATTTAGGGAGGCTATTTTTGGTAGTCCCCATGAGACCCCATATGCTGACACTTTTTTTTTCATCAGGTAGCTGATAATCCAGTGCAGGAGAGAAACTGCCTCTCTTCTCTTTGACGCACTGACTAGTTCCAGTTTGCAAGTCGAAGTTTACTTTCCTGCATTGCCCATCCTTGTGCATTGTGAATGCATCTGGCCATGAGTTCAGCCTTAAGTTCCAGGTGTGAGCCACTGGGGACTATATTGTGACTCCCTCCTGTGTGTTATTGAAATCCTCACAAAGACCTGCTTCAGTCCCATCAGTTAATCCTATCATTGACATTAGGTCCCACAGATAGAAGGAGAATGAACTGCCCTGGGGCAGTTCAATGCTGAATAGGACAGTTTGGCATTTGGTTTACTTGACACAAGATGTGTTAACAAACAGAGACCTCTGACCTTACCTGTCTGTGTTCTTTCTCATCACCGTGCTGTTTTTTGACCGTCGTATCTTCAGGCACCTGGGCCCCTATGCTCCTTTACCAAACCTTTCCCACATCCTTTTCCTTTTAGGTCACTCTTGAAAACCTATTGCTTTGACCCAGTTTTTGCTCACGTGGCTTCAGATCTTCATCTGTGTCATATTTGCCATAGTCAAGTGTTTCAGGGGACTGTACAAGTTAAAGGTGCTTTATAAATGTAGTTTGTTGTAGAATTCATGCATTTCCTGATTTTTTTTTATTCTGGATTTCTGAACTTACTCTTTTTGACATGTGGTGATCTCCTGGTCTTAAATTAAGTTCTTTATGTAGCTGTTCTCTGAGGATGGATGTGTGGAGTTGCTGAAAGTCGTGCTGGTCTGGACCAGGGGCTGATGTGCTGCCTGTTTCAAATTTGTTCAC
This sequence comes from Chiloscyllium plagiosum, assembly GCF_004010195.1. NCBI lineage: Eukaryota > Metazoa > Chordata > Chondrichthyes > Orectolobiformes > Hemiscylliidae > Chiloscyllium > Chiloscyllium plagiosum. Next base: position 14,997,951 of record NC_057718.1, on the reverse strand, counting down.
CCTTGCAGATACATTAAGTTTTCAGATTTCAAACCTGTTAAACTTGCTGTTACCTTTGACTTCACATTAAGCCCACCAGAAAAGAGAGGGAATGAAGAGTCAGGAACCAGTTATCTCATTTCCTCTCTCCCCACCCTGCCACCTTATCCCAGTTCTAACCTTCCAGCTCAGCACCGCCCTCATGACCTGTCCTATCTGCCCATCTTCCTTTCCACCTATCCGCTCCTCTCTCCCGTCTGACCTATCACCATTACCCCCATCTCCAACCACCTATTGCACTCTCAGCTACCTTTCCCCTAGTCCCACCCACCTTTCCCCTAGGCTCACCCCCTCCCATTTATCTCTCCCAGCCTCATTCCAAATGAAGGGCTTTTGCCCGAGACGTCGATTCCCCTGCTCCTCGGATGCTACCTGACCTGCTGTGCTTTTCCAGCACCACTCTCTCGACTCTAATCTCCAGCATCTGTAGTCCTCACTTTTGCCAAAAGGAACCATCCGGTTTTACAGATCTCTTTTCAGAAAGGTTAATTGCAATAAGAACATTGGAAAGGCTGCGCCAAGAGACTGGAGCCCGTCACTTTTAAGGTGCAGACTGTACATTGGAAATGGAACTGAAAAGTCAGAAGAGTTTGGACCCAGCAGACTCTCAATGTTGCAATTTGCCTGGAAAATTCCAGTTTTCACTTTCTGTCAGCTTCCTTGCTGCTGCCCTTTCTTCGCACCGGAGAGGCCGAGACCTGACATGAGGCAAGCTCATTTTCAATATAAAGGGGTTTGATCGGCTGACATAGAGAAGATACTTCCACCTGCTGGCTGGATGAGAGCAACAATTAAGTGATCGTAATATAAAATAATCATGAATGATTCACCGTGAGGGAATGAAGGGGAAACCTCTTCATCCGACTGGAGTTAGAATATGGAACTGCTGTCACAAGGAGTAGTTGAGATGAATGTACATTTAAGGGGAAGCTAGATAAGCACGAGGGAGAAAATGATGGACGGATATGTTGACAGATTGGATGGATGGCTGGAGCAAAATGTTGGCACAAACAAGTTGGGCTGAATGGCCTATTTCTCGATGAATTCTGCTGAAGACAATGCAGTGTTCTGACAATGATTTGCCTGGTCCATATACATGGAGCAGCTTTGTTTTCCTGTGTGGAACAGCATTTGGGAATGCTGCAATTTTGCTGCTGTTGAGTTTGAGGTTGTGTTTTTATACCCTGACATGAAAGTAACATGAACCATTTCAGGCTCTAAGTGCATAACATTCAGTATTTATACCCATTTCGTTCTTGCTGTTGTTCCATTGTGTTTGAATTTTGCACATAGCCACTGAAATGAAAATTATACAGTGTTTTTTATTTAAAAAATGGCTTTGGGACGATACACTGAGGTTCTTTTTTATGTTTTGAAGCAGAGTCTGGATCTGATTGAGTTCACTGGCGATATGGGCATAAAGACATATTAATCAGTCCTCTTGTTTCAACACTTGACTATGTTGTGCTGGTTTCAGACTTAGTGTGAGGTATTTTTTGAATTTTTAACCGCGTTGTCGAACAAGCAAACACACGTCTTATTTCAACATGCAATGTCTAGCTCTGTAGGACTTTGTTACGCCAAAGTTGGAGTTATAATCCATTCCCATGCACAGTCCTGTCAATATAAACATTGGGAATGTAAGTGAAAATTAGATTGCACCCTCCACCACTTGCATAGAATCGTACAAAACAGGAGCAGGAGTTGGCCATTCGGCCTCTTGACCCTGCTCTGCCTTGAATTATGGTGATGACTGATCATCCAGCACAGTAGTCTGTTCCCACTTTTACCCCCTATCCTTTGACCCCTTTAGCTCCAAGTGCTATTTCCTCAAATCGTACAAAGTTCTGGCCTTGACTGCTTTCTGTGGTGGTGAATTCTACAAGCTCACCACTCTCTGGGTGAAGACATTTCTCCTCATTTCAGTCCTGAATGGTTCAATCTTTATCCTTAGGCTGTGACCCCTGTTTCTGGGCTTCCCCTACCATTGCGAGCATCTTTCATAGAATCCACACAGTGTGGAAATAGGCCCTTCGGTGCAACAAGTCCACACCGACTGTCCACAGAGTAACCGACCCAGACCCCTTCCCCTACCCTATTACTCCACATTTACCCCTGACTAATGCACCTAACCTACACACCCCTGAATGGGCAATTTAGTATGGCCAATTCACCTAACTTGGACATCTTTGGACTGTGGGAGGAAACCGGAGCGCCTGGAGGAAACCCACGCACACTGGGAGAATGTGCAAACCTCACACAGACAATCGCCCGCAGCTGGAATCAAACCCAGGTGTCTGGCACTCTGAGGCAGCAGTGCTTACCATTGAGCCACTGTGCTGGCCTTCGTGCATCTAGTTCTGTCAGAATTTAATATGCTTCTGTGAGACTCCACCTCTTCTGAACTCTAGTTATAAAATCTTAACTGGTTCAATCTCTCCTCAGACATCAGTCCTGCCATCCAGGAATCAGTCTGGTAAACCTTCCCTGCACTGCCTCGATAACAAGCACAACCTTCCTCGGATCAGGAGATCAAAACTGCACACAGTATTCCAGGTCTGATCTCACCCATCCTCTGCACAATTTCTGCTCCTCTACTCAAATTCTCTCGCTAAGAAGGCCAACATATCAATTGCTAAAAATAAAACAAAACTAAGAAGTGCAGAAGTTGGAGATCTGAAACAAAAACAGAAATTGCTGGCGAAACTCAGTAGGTCTGGCAGCATCTGTGGGAGGAAAGCAGAGTTAACATTTTGAGTCCAGTGGCTTTTCACCAGAACCATTTGCCTAAGAGACCACCTGCTCACTTTCAGTGACTGGTGTATGAGATCACCCAGGTCTCGATGAATATTTCTTCTCTCACATTCATAACCCTTCAGATAGTAATCTGCCTTCTTGGCTTTGCTCCCAAAGTGGATAACCTCATATTTATCCACATTACATTGCATCTGTCATGCATCTGCCCACTCACTGAGCCTGTCCAAATCACACTGAGGCATCTCCGCATCCTCCTCACAGCTTCCCCTCCCATCCAGCTTCAATCACTCGTTTTGATGTACTAAGATATGAGATGTTAAAAAATAAATAAATAAGAGGAGTTTACAAAAATGTTGTTGACCGACAGGCCCAGTGGCGTCTGAGTTAAAAGTTCAGATACATGAGGTTCTGGTAAAACAGGGGAAATACAGTAAATTTGAAGCAAGTATAGAAACAGGAAAAGGGAGTGGGGCGCATTGAAATGCAGGATCTTCAGTGATTTAAGGCACGATGTGTATAAGACACAAAAAGGACTGGAAATCGGACAAATGAAGCAACAGAAGGTGGTGTCGAAATGAGAATGAACAAACCATTATTGTCAGCTGCGGACTATAGTCTATTGTTTGAACTTGACCCTGGAGTCTGGGTGAATGAGAAATGTGAATCAACATACAAAGGGTTGTTCTTTGATCTTTTCCTTGAGCTTAACTGGAACAACGTAGGAGAAAGAGGACAGAGGGATCAGATGTCCTACCAATGTGGATATAATGGGATTCCTGGGGTGAGGAAGCAGCCCCTTTCACAGGAAGCTCTGGTAGTAATTAAAAAAACTCTCCACCTGCTGTTTGGATAATTGCAGCTATTGTTTCTGATTCTCTGTTTCTTCTCTTGTTCACTCTGTCCAGCAACACCTTCACTCCCCTCTTCCACCCACTCACCAACAGGAGATGGTGAGCACCCTTGTTCCTGCATCCAGTCAGGACCACAACATTGCAGTAATAGACATAACACTCTAACAACTGAGAGTCCTTCAAAAGCCCTGATCCATTTGCAAATGCAGGGAAGAAAGGACATTTTGCTAGGCCATGATTTGCTCAGTCTTTGCATGACCCAAGCTCGGGTTACCAATTCCTGTACATCACCAAAGGAATCTCTCACCACTTTTTTTTTAATTAAAAAAAATATTCATAAAAGATGTCTTATCCACAAATGTAGTTCAAACAAACATTGGAGTTTGACTCTATCCAACAAACAAATCAAAGGCACATCTTACTTGTGTAAGATTATATTTACATATAGTTGAGGTACTGGTAAAGTCCGATAACTGAACAAGCTCCCATTTAACTTTGACAGAATGATCTCAGACTGCTGCCCAAAGCTTTAGTACGTCGTCTTTCATCGAGTTGATGGTTCTCCACACGCAGCCCATATTTGTCTAGGTGTGTCTCCCAGGGAACTGTTACTTGGAAGAGAGTTGGAAATGAGAGGGGGAAGATGTGGAGGCAGGGGGAGGTGTGGGCTGGGTGGACAGGGAGCTTTCTCATCAACCTGTTTAGATATATCATGACACATCTTTGGAGCAGGTAGGAATCGAATCTGAACCTGCAAATAAGATTCACCAGCTCTCATTAAACAGCTCTTCCAAATCCTAGTGCTGTAACGCTGAGAACTGCAGGAGAAGTGACAGCTTTGAGAGCAAATGTTTGCTCGTTAATCATCAGTATAGTTAGAATTTGTCAAGGGAGGGGGGAAGCTCAAGGATGTCTTGTGAAAGAACTGGGATGAGAAAGTAGCCATTTCTCTCACTGGGACTGAGACTGCTTGAATAGCTGTAACTTCAGAATACAATCAAATTCCTGATGTGCATCTTTTCTCAAGTGTTTACAGGAGACTTAGTCAGTGAGTGAGATGTGCCCACCCATAGAATGGCAAATGCTATCAGCTAGAGCCTTGTCTTACCTGGAGACAGCCAATTTGTTTAAAGTCAACCATTGAGCTATGTTTTAAATCTGATTGCACAAAGTGAGAAGGAGGAATTGCAATGACTATTTTCTGTGGAATGAACTAATAAACACATTCTTTTTGAATGTCTCTATACATTGTTGCTAACGACATTCCTTTCACCATCCTACCCCATTCCAAACTCATATTTCTTTTTAAAGTGATAGTTGATAAGCCCAAACCTAAGAACGGTGATGTGTAGCACGCATCCACTTTGTTTGAGTGAACAGTGAGCCAACTGTAGCTCTTTGCATGTTCTTAAAAACAAATCTACTGAACACAATTTAGATCTTAACATTTAATCTAGATAATTCCTCAACCTTTATCAGTTTCACAGTCAATTAAAACATTGGCTTCAGCTTGTTTGCAGCATGAAGCTGATGCTGCTATAATCAGATACAAGTTTATGTTTTGCAGAAAAGTGACAGAAATGAAGACGCTGCACCATTTGAACAGAGACAGTTGATCGAGCAAATTTTTTTTAACTGCAGTCGCCCAATCATCTCTGTCTAGGGAAGGAATAGTGAATGGACTCTAGTGACACTCATCAAATCATGGCTGAATAGGTGGTGTTATGGACAGCGAAGAAGGTTGCTTTGGAGGACAACAGGACCGAGATCAGATGGGTCAAGGGGCTGAGGAGTGGCAGATGGAATTTAATTTAGATAAATTATTTTGGAAAGGCAAATCAGGGCAGGACTTTTCACTTAATGGTAAGGTCCTGAGAAGTGTTGCTGAACAAAAAGATCTTGGAGTGCAATTTCATAGCACCTTGAAAGTAGAATCGCAGCTAGGCAGGGAAGTGAAGAAGACGTTTGATATGCTTTCCTTTATTGGTCAGAACATTGAGTATAGAAGTTGGGAGGTCATGTTGCAGCTGTACAGGATATTGGTTAGGCCACTTTTAAAATACTGTGTTTAGTTCTGGTCTCCCTGCTATTGGAAGGATGTTGTGGAACTTGAAAGGGTTCAGAAAAGATTTACAAGGATGTTGCCAGGGTTGGAGGGTTTGATCTACAGGGAGTGGCTGAATAGGCTGGCACTGTTTTCCCTGGAGTGTCGGAGGCTGAGGGGTGACCTTATAAAGGTTTATAAAATCATGAGAGGCATCAATATGGTGAATAGCCAAGGTCTTTTCCCTATGGTAGGGGAGTCCAAAACTAGAGGACATAGGTTTAAGGTGAGCGGGGTAAGATTTGAAAGGGACCTAAGGGGCAACCTTTTAATGTAGAGGGTGGTGCAAAGTATGGAACAAGCTTCCAGAGGAAGTGGTGGAGGTTGGTACAATTACAACATTTAAAAGACATCTGGATGGGTACATGAATAGGAAGGGTTTAGAGGGATATGAGCCAAACGCTGGCAAATGGGACTAGATTAATGTAGAATATCTGGTCAGCATGGACGGGTAGGACCGAAGGGTCTGTTTCCATGCTGTACATCTTTATGACTCTTTGAAGAATGGTACTGGTGGTTGAATGTGTTCAGAGTGTGATGCTGGAAAAGCACAGCAGGTCAGGCAGCATCTGAGCAGCAGGAAAATCGACATTTTGGGCAGAAGCCCTTCATCAAGAATGAGGCTGGGAGCCTCGGGGTGGAGAGATAAATGTTGGTGGTGGTGCGGGGGAGCAAGGTAGCTAAGAGTGCAATAGGTGGATGGAGGTGGGGGTAAAGGAGGGGAGGGTGGAGCGGATAGGTGGGTAGGAAGATGGACAGGTGGGACAGGTCATGAGGATGATGCTGAGCTGGAAGGTTGGAACTGGGATAAGGCGGGGGACGGGAAAATGAGGAAATTGGTGAAATCCACATTGATGTCATAAGGTTAGAGGCTCCTGAGGCGGAAGATGAGGCATTCTTCCTCCAGGCGTCGGGTGGCAAGAGAGTGGTGATGGAGGAGGCCCTCAGTGGAGTGGGAGGGGAAGTTGAAGTGTTCGGCTATGGGGCGGTGGGGTTGTTTGGTGTCTAGTTGAATGTGTTTATCCAGCTTGACAGCATGAGTCTGGCATTGGCATCACTCAAAGGAGTGATGTTTGCTGGGGGTTCTCTGTTACTGTTCCCTTTCTTCATTCCCAACTCTTATTCTGCCACATGCAAAGCTATAAACTGAATTGGCTCCTGCATTTGAATACCCACCAAGTGAACCCAGCAGTTGGGAGCTACTGTATTTACTTTGGCTCTGAGTTTCCAACTTACACCCTGAGTAGGAAGCTAACTGATTTGGATATAACTTGGCTGTAAACTGTGAATTTCCATGGCATTCCATGAGCAGAGTAGATCCAGCCGAGCAAGTGAACTGAGGAACATTCATAAACATTTCTATTGCATCATCTTTTCTGTCAGCAAAGAACTGTAGAGTAATTCATACAAATAATTGAATTTGAAATATAATCCCCAATTTTATTTTTAGATACTGTGTTTTTATTCCTCTCTGAAACCCCCCCCCAGGCCCTACCTTCCATTTAGGTTTTATACTGTTTACCATTCTGTAGGCATTGAGTTTAAGAAAATAAGAAATTGGAGCAGGAATAGATCATATGGCCCCACCAGCCTGCTCTGCCATTTTATAAGACCATAGCTGATCTGATATTGACCACAAACGTGCTTTTCCCCTGCAGAGAGCTGACATGGGTTTGATGGGCAGAATGGTCTGCACAGTAGCCACTGTATGATTACTGATCCAGCAAGTGCCTTTATTCACTAGATAATGTGGAAGTGCCTGGTCATTCTTCAGGACATTGTGGGATATTACCAGGATGTTACTTATGTTTTTTGTTGCAAGGCAAATGTTACTTGATTCTGCATCAGCACGGATATCCTGTACCATATGAGGATGCAGTAAGGTCTTGAATCTGAAGTGACTGACTCCCTTCATGCAGTATGTCAATGAACCTGTTAAGGTAATGGCTAGTTAGAATGAGTTGACTGCTTGAATGTTTGGCGCTTCTAATTCAACCAAAGATAAGTTCCTGCTCATGAATCCTCTTAGAATGTTTTAATAATTTACATCTTTTGATCTTTCAGTAATGTTATGCATTCTTTCAATTTATGACATGTCCTAACACAGTGGCTAAATTGTCGCAAAAACAGGTCACGTAGTCATAGTCCAAGCAACATTGAAGATTGTGTTAGTTTTCTGAATGTTTTTCTTTGAAAAATTGTATGTTTTGAAAAACAGAGTTTTGACTGTTATGAAGGTAGAGTTTGAAGAAGATTGAAGCAATTCAATACAAGTTTTGAAAATCTGAAATACGCAGATAGTTATGCCAAAATATCCATGTTATGACCCATTTTATATGAATTGGTCTATTAGGTGATCATGGAGTCATTACAATACTTGAGAAGGCCACTGACCCATCAATCATGGCTCTATCTGAACACAGTCCAGTGAGTCTCCTTCTTTGGCTTTTAACCTGCTTATTTTCCTCAAGTCCCCATGCAAGACCCTTTTGAAATCAAGGCCCTGAAATGACAGTGGGGCATCCAAGGGTATGAAACATCTGCTGGAAAATGGGATTGGAATAGATGGATGTTTTGCATGGACACAATGGCCGAAGGGTCGTCATGCGGCTGTATATGCTCTGTGACCCTAACTGACAGGCATCCTATGTTTATCCCTGATATATACTTACACTTGAATATGTGCACCAATTTCATTATCCTTTTGGCAGCAATTTCCAGATCGCTACCACTCTCAGTGGAGAGGGTGGTATTCTTCCTCACGTTCTCCTACATGCGGTTCCCAAAGCTGTATATCTGTCTCCTGTAATCTTTGTCCATGGGCAACGGGAATGCCTTTGCTACCTCTATTTGTGTACCATCTACAACAAGCACTGCAGCTGCAGCATGACCTCCCAACTCCTTTACTCAATGCTCTGACCAATAAAGGAAAGTGTACCAAACACCTTCTTCACTATTCTATCTACCTATGACTCTATTTTCAAGGAGCTATGAACCTGCCCTCCAAGGTCTCTTTGTTCAGCAACACTCCCCAGGACCTTATCATTAAAGTGTATAACTCCTGCCCTGATTTGCCTTTCCAATATGCAGCACCTGACATTTATCTAAATTAAATTCTATCTGTCACCCCTCAGCCCATTGGCCCATCTGATCAAGATCCCGTTGTAATCTGAGGTAACCCTCTTCGCTGTCCACTACACCTCCAATTTTGGTGTCATCTGCAAACTTACTAACTGTACCTCTTATGGTCACATCCAAATCATTTGTATAATTGACAAAAAGCAAAGGTCCCAGCACCGAACCTTTGCAAGGGTGTACTATTAATTAATTTTCATTTGATAAAGGACAGATTTTCATTGTCTATAGGACCATGCTAATGCAGGAACTCCTTGTCAGAGTACAATTGGACCTTGATTAGGTGGGGCAATGGGGCAAAGAGTCGCAGGTGGAGTTTAATTTAGATAAATGTGAGGTGTTGCATTTTCATAAGGCAAACCAGGGCTAGACCTGTACAATTAATGGTAGGGCCGTGAGGCAAGTTGTCGAACAAAGAGACCAAGGACTGAGGTGCGTAGTTCCTTGAAAATGGAGTTGCAGGTAGACAGGGTGGTGAAGAAGGTGTTTGGCATGCTTGCTGTCATTAGTCAGTGCATTGAGTGTAAGAGTTGGGACGTCATGTTGCTGGTACACAGGACATTGGTGAGGCCACTTTTAGAAAACTGTATACGCTTCTTGTCGGCCTTCTATAGGAAAGATGTTGTTAAACCTGGGAGGGTACAGAAAGGATTTACAAAGATGTTGCTTGGACTGGAGGGTTTACGGTAAAGGGAGAGGCAGCATAAGAAGCTAAGGGGTAACCTTATAGAGATTTATAAAATCATGAGGGGCATGGATAGGGTGAATAGACAAGGTTGTTTTGCAAGGGTGGGGAAATCCAAAGTTAGAGAGCAGAGCTTTCAGGTGAGAGGTGAAAGATTTACAAGGGACCTAAGTGGCAACTTTTTCATGCAGAGGGTGGTGCGTGTGTGGAATAAGCTACCAGAGGAAGTGGTGGAGGCTGGTTCAATTGCAACATTTAAAAGGCATCTGGATGGGTCTGTGAATAGGAAGGGTTTGGAGGGATATGGACTGGGTGCTGGCAAATGGGACGAGGTCAGATTGGGATGCCTGGTTGCAGACGGGTTGAACCAAAGGGACTGTTTCAATGCTGTACGTCTCTATGATTCAATAATAGGATCTCTATAACCAGCAGACTGAAGAACGTTTTATCCATTAGTCCCAGTTAGGTATGGATCATGTTGCAGGCCAACTGGCCTACCCTTTCCCTAATTCATTGTTTTGAGTTTGAGAAGAGTTTGAGTGACACATTGATTCAATTCATCCATTTTTAATCTGGGAAACCTGAAGGAGCCATTTGAAAACAGCTGACGATGACGAGATTCCAAAATCTCGTTCTAAGCTTTACCTAGTGGAAAACTGAGTTTTTATCGGTGTATTCTTTCATGGGATGTGCATCTCTGGTAAAGCCAGCAATTGTTTCGCTTCCCTAAATGATTCCTAATAAGCGGCAGCAGGAAACAAAGATGTCAGAAATGTACCGTGACCATGGACACATAAAGGAAAAGAGCGAGATTTTACCACCACAGTTAAAAGCATAATCAAATCCTGAAGCATGATTGCAAGATAGGATGATTGAAGAAGTTCATTCAACCCAGTTGGTCTCGTTTGTCCAAAGTACAGTCTCATCCCATTGAACTGTTTGTTAAAGGACCCCAGTGCCTTGACCTCAACCATTCTTCTTTATAAATCTCTGAAAGCATAGCAGTATTATTTTAGAGTTGAGAATTCCAGAAACGCACAATTCTTTGCATGAAGAAATGTGTCTTTCTGTCACCTTTGAATGGCTATCCTGAATGATGAGATGTTCGGAGGTTTGCTGGGAATTTGGGAGCAATGTCACACGCTCTTCAGCAACTTCGCGTTTATTTTCTGTTCCCGTTTCTTAATTTTTCTCCCAGATTGTGTTGTCTCACACTGCTCTATATTAGATTTCATTTGTCACTTGGGAGTTCCATTCCACTTTGACTGTCTCTTTGCTGTTTGCCAATTTTTATTATCAGCAAATCTCTAACTCAGAGATCCCTTATTAAATGCTGCCTGCACAAGTTAAAAGTCTAATGTTACTGTTTATATTATTCCCCTTTTTTTAATATACACTTTCCAACCTTACCTTTTACCTCTCCACAATTCTTGCTGTATTCTAGCGATTTACTTTAATTTGTTCTTGGGAGGTGGATGTCATTGGCTAAGATGATATTTATTGCCCTTCCCCAATTGACCAAACGGCAATTAAGAGTCAAGCACATTGCTGGAAGCTTGGAGTCTCATGTAGACCAGTCTGGGTAAGAACAGCGGGTTTCCCTCTCTAAAGGGCATTAGTGAACCATTTGGGTTTCAGTGATAGTCGACATTGGTTTCATGATCGCTACTAAGCCATCTTTTCATTGAATTTAAATTTCATCATTTGTCACAGTAGGTTTTGAACCCATGACCTCAGGATATTAGCCTCGGTTCTATATCACTAGTCAACACTAGTCGAATCATGTGTAGCAAAAATAATTTGTGCTAAAATTCACCTTTAAAATCCTGAGTTGTCCTCTCTTGTCCAGCCTTGTCCTCTCCTGCTGTCTGGCCAAGCTAAATCCATTGTTTTGGTTTTATTTATAGAGCAGCTCTCCCAAGACATCTCTCTCAAGGCTGAAGAAATCTCATTTATCATATGCCTCCCAGCTTCTCCCACTGAAATGTTGACCTGGCCTTTTCTGAGCTGCTCTGAAGTTGAGCTGTTTCTGCTTTTATTTTGAACCTCCGGGCTTCATAGGGAAAGAGAAAAGCTTTTGCTGTTTTATTAATTTTCTTTTTAAGTACAGGATTACCTTCAAGTCCAGAAGTGCCAGCCTTCTGACCACAGGATAAAATAACATTACTGTGACTTTTGTCTTTTGCATTTTGTGATTTTGTACTTTGAAGAAGAAGCGGAGCTCTGAAAAATTGAGAGTGCGGCACAATTGCTTCAGGGAATGGGAACGTTAAGCAGATTTTATCAGACACATAAAGTTTTGATTTGTGCTTTGGACATTCTTGAGGTATAAGCTCTGAGATGCAGTCTGCACAAGGGCTCAGGTTGAGTCTTTGCCAAGCTGCCCTGCTTTGAGTCTTTTTTTTTAAGATTTGCTTCCAAACCTCATAACATTTTAAAGTCAACAGTGACAGTTCTACCCCAGCACTGTAATTGGAAACTGCTGTTTCAACCAAGCCTTTTTTTGTTATTAAAATATTCTTTGAAATGAAGGATGACTGTAACTTGTTTTCCTTGGACCAACTTGGACAGCTTTCCCATCAAAATCAGTCACACTTTGTAATTATCCAATGACCTTTCCTGTTTTAAAAGAAAAACATGGTTCCTTTTCTCTTTGCTGGCTCTGCTGTTGTGACTGTGGGTTAGCCCAGATTAGACACGTGTTTGGTAAGTCTTTGCTTCAACCTCCAGCTAAATTCTGTGACTTCCTAAACAGTTGTGTTAATCCCTATTGGTTTTTAAAATAAAAAAAACTCTCCCATTTTCCCCTTTGTCCTCTCGCAGCACGATATCTCATTCAGACTTCCCAATTTAATTCATCTTTATGAAGGTGACAACTCATCCCGCTGCTGAGGATGCAAAAAGAGATGGGAGTTGAGCGTATACAATCCCTTGAGGTTATCAACTTGGATCCAAGCCAGTTGGTGAGATAGGAATTGAAGACAGGGAGGAAAAAGTGAGGACTGCAGATGCTGGAGTACCAGAATTGAAAAATGTGGTGCTGGAAAAACACAGCAGGCCAGGCAGCATCCGAGGAGCAGGAGAATCGACATTTCGGGCATGATTCCTGAAGAAGAGCTGATGCCCGAAACGTCGATTCTCCTGCTCCTCGGATGCTGCCTGGCCTGATGTGTTTTTCCAGCACCACAATTTTCAACTCAGGAATTGAAGACAGCTTTCTATATTAATCGAGTTTATTAATGTACATGTACCAATTCTACCGAATCCCCTTTTACATCTACTCAAGTCAATTTTTTTATTATTCATTGGGCAGGCCAGCATTTATTGCCCATCACTAATTGTCAACCACATTGCTGTAGATCTGGAGTCACATTTAAGCCAGACAAGGTGAGGATGACAGATTTCCTTCCCTAAAGGACACTACTAAACCAGGTGGATTATTCCCTACATTTGATTCATGGTCATCATTGGACACTTTAATTCCAGATTTTCTTTCATTATTGAATTCAAATTCCACTATCTGCCATGGCAGGATTTGAACCCAGGTCCCCGGAACATTACCTGGGTCTCTGGATCAGCAACTAAGAGAAAGTCAGGACTGCAGATGCTGGACAGTCAGAGTTAAAAGGGTGCTGCTGGAAAAGCACAGCAATTCAGGTAGCATCCGAGGAGCAGGAGAGTCTTTGTTTCAGGCATAAGCTCTTCATCAGGATTTGGAGGAGGAAGGGAGATGAGAGATAATGCAAGCCCTAAGCCTCCTCCACTGCCAAATCAAATCCACTGCCAAGTGGAGAAAGAATGCCTCATCTTTTGCCTCGGGACCCTTCAACCACACGGCATCAACATTGACTTCACCCGTTTCCAAATCTCCCCTCCCACCACCTCGTCCCAGATCCAACCTTCCAACTCAGCAATGCCCTCTTGGCCTTGCCTACCTGTCCATCTTCTTTCTGACTTATCTGCTCCACCCTCCACACCGACCTGTCACCATCACCTCCTACCTGCATCCACCTATCACCTTTCCACCTACCTTCTCCCCCCCCCAGCCCCAACTCAGCCCCCTATTTATCTCTCAACCCCCGCCTCCTCTTCCTGATGAAGGGCTTATGCCCAAAACATCAGGTCTCCTTCTCCTCGGGTGCTCCCTGACCTGCTGTGCTTTTCCAGCGCCCCCCTTTTCATCTCTGGATCAACAGTTCATCGATAATATCACCCGATTATCATCTCCCCTGATTAAATAATCCTGATCATCTGTACAACTACTTGCTTTGTTCAGAGAGGTTGTTCTGCCACTTACTAAGTTTGAGACTTCTTTTCTACCTCACCTCACTTTCTGGCTTGCTATCCACATCCCTTGTTTGACCTTGCATTCCAAACAAAGCTATAGATTTTAGTTTTGAATATACTCAATGACTCAGCATTTGTAGCCCTCTGTGATAGAGAATTTCAAAGCTTCCTAACCCTCAGTGTGGAGAAGTTTCTCCTCCTTTCAGTAGTAAACTTACTCTGAGTGATGATGGAAGCAGATTTGCTGGGAATTCTGGAGCACCGTTCCACAGTTTTTGACTTTGCATCAACTATATATATTCCCATTCATTGATTTTTCTCCTGGAATGCCTTGTCACATCTGTAGGTTAAACTGCATTTGTCTCTTGGTTGCCCATTTCACTAGTCTGTGTTTTTATGTTTGCTGATTTTTATTACCAGCAAATGTCTCTCCTGCTGATTAACCACTTATTGAAGGCTGATTGAGAGCTAAAACCCTTAATTTTCCTTTTTATATTTTTCACTTTTTTTCCATTGCACTTGCTATGTGCTGGTAAGTGTTTTTTTTAAGTGTTATTTGTTTTTTGCTCAGTTAATATGGATCAAATTTCTTTTTACAAGGCTGTTGACTGTTCTCAAGTTCTGCACCTCATAAGACAATGTCACAGTCCCTGTTTTCTAACTGTTCTGCTTCAATATTTGTCCCATTCCGCTTCCCAAAATTAAATCGAAGAAAGCTTTTGATCATTGCGTCAAACAGGATGGAAATAGACCCTTCGGTCCAACTTACCGTGCCAACCAGATATCCTAAACTCATCTAGTCCCATTTGCCAGCATTTGGCCTAAATCCCTCTCACCCCTTCCCATTCATGTACCCACCCAGGTGCCTTTTAAGATGGACAGATTATTGAAATGCAGAAGAGTGAACGGTTATCAGGGTAGGTGGGATTATGGAGTTCAGAATTGGTTCAGCCATGATTTTATTGATTGGCAGACCAGATTTAAAGAGCCAAAGGGTTTACTCCTGCTGCTAAATTGTACCATCGTGTAAATACCCAGCAGGTTTGGCAGCAGCTGTGGAAAGAGAAACACAGGGCTTATCGTTGGATCAGTGGGCTGGAAGTTATTGGTTGGTTCAGTGGGCTGGAGTGGTTGGGTCAATGGGTTAGGGGGGGTTGGTTGTTTGGATCAGTGGGTTCGGGGAGAGCTAGTTGGATCAGATGACTTCCCTGTTTCCATTTTCTCCCTGCATCTGGAAGGGTCTGAAAGAATCCATGAAAGTCTGAGTAGAATAGAAGGTTGTGCTTCAGTTAAGCAAAACCTTTCCCAGGAAAAGTTAGAGGATTAAATACCTACTTTAACTCCCAGAATGACCTGTCTGGACTGACCTGCCCTCTTCCTAGTTGCCAGGGTTGGAAGGTTTGAGCTAGAGACAGAGGTTGAATAGGCTGGGACTGTTTTCCCTGGATGTGTCAGAGGCTGAGCGGTGACCTTATTGAGGTCTATAAAATCATGAGGGACATGGAGAGGGTGAATAGCCAAGGTCTTTTCCCCTGGGTAGGAGAGTCCAAAACTAAAGGGCATAGGTTTAAGGTGAGAGGGAAAAATTTAAAAGGGACCTAAGGGACAACATTTTCACGTAGAGAATGGTGCGTATACCGAATGAGCTGCCAGAGGAAGTGGTGGAGGCTGGTACAATTACAACATTCAAAAGGCACCTGGATGGGTATATGAATAGGAAAGGTGTAGAAGGATATGGGCCAAATGCTGGCAAATGGGACTAGATTTATTTCAGATATCTGGTCAGCATGGACGAGTTGGATCAAAGACAAAAGTGAGGACTGCAGATGCTGGAAATCAGAGTCTAAATTAGAGTGGTGCTGGAAAAGCACAGCAGGTCAGGCAGCATCCGGGGAGCAGGAAAGGTCTGTTTCTGTGCTATACGTCTCGATGACTGGATGGCACAGGGCCAAGGAGTAGTCCTCAACTCCTCTGTCAATTAGATCGTAGCTGGTTTACAGCTACACACCAGCAACCTGCTTTGGTTCCACATCCCTTAATACGTTTAACTAATAAACTAAAAACTATTGAAGGGGAAAACAAATTGATGAAATTAATCTAGCTTTGGGAAATTAAATATCCGACTGGCTGAGTGGTGCTGCCAGTTATTACTGATAATGGCCCTGTGCACACATTCTGTTTATGTGACAGAATGTTTATGAGCAAGTTTCTGTCGAAGCTGCCCAGTTGCTCCAAGGGTTCACACAGTGATGTGATGTCTACTGACACTGTTTGTGACATTGCCTTCCAGTTCCGGGACCTGCTGCTGGACCAAGCATAAAAAGACTTGCAGGAGCACTGTGCTTGAGGGAAGGAATTCCTCCTCATCGTAGTCTGAAATGGCCAACATTATACATTGAGACTGTGCCACCTGGTTCTAGATCACCACCTCCCCGAGTCAGGGGGAGACCTCCTTCCTGCATCTCCCCTGTTGAGCCCTTAAGTTAATTCTGTGTGCTTGAATCAGCTCACCTCTCATTCTTCGAAACTCTAATGTATTTAGACGAGTCTCCTCTGTCTCTAGTTTCTTATGCTCCCTTTTTTGAGGATTCCCTTGTGACTGGCTGAGCATGCAGGCAGGTGTCTCACTTTATTTCTCCTTTCGGTTCAAAGGGCCTTTCTCTTCCTCTGCTCCACCATCTTATGCTCACATCCCTCCTCGCTATATCACAGCCTAGCCTTCACCCGCATGTTTTCCATTTAAACGTCCTTTTAAGTTTTAGAATCCTTCTGACTAGCTTTCACATTACTTGCTGTTCATTATCTGTGCCCAGTAAGAGATACCTGTTGGGGAACAGTGAAGATCCAAGTAAAAAGCCAAGTAGACCCTTAATGCACACAACCCACCACGTGGCAAACCCAGGATCTCAACCACCTGAAAAAAAATGAAATATATTGCTATTCCTTCATCATTCCCAGACTAACAATCAGAAACTCCTCTGAACAAGAGTCATACCAGACTTGAAACGTTAAATCTGTTTCTCTCTCCACAGATGCTGCCAGAGTTTTTGAGTTTCTCCATTTTGCTTCATCGCAGAGCTCCTTCCTGAATAGTGCAGTGGCACACATTAAACAGTACCTGACGATAGCCAAGGGAGGCAGTTCACCACCACCACTATCATCTCTGGGGCAACTAAGGATGAGCAATATATGCTGGTCCAGCCAGTGACTCCCTTATGTTGCAAATTACTTTTGAATAACCTGTACTCTTTTACATCCATCTGTTGATCTGTGTACCCAAGTGCATCACAGGTCATTATCCAGACTCATTCACCAGGCAAAGGACCCACACGCAGGAAGTTACTTCAATTACATCAGTCAGAACTGGTATAAAATTAAGTACAAAACCAAAGGTGTAGATGGAAACAATGATGTTTTGTTACAAATTTGAGTGTAATTGAGCCATCTGTACTGAAGCTTCATTGTACTTCTCTTTGTTTTTGTGCATTTGGAAGCCATTGCTAAGAGGCATGGTTAAAATTAAACCAGTTCCATGGTTGCACATTACTAAACATATTGCATTGGGCAATCAGGAATAGATGGATTGAATATTACTTCAGAAAGAACTGCACTGTATGAGTCCAGTCCCCTGGGGATAAGTTGTTTGTCGTGACTTCTGCGTATATGTGTTCATTTTATATACCACTGATTGCTAATGAGAGTGACAGGAAATCTGGATGTAAGTGGGTATTGGAATTGGCATTGGAGTGTGTACAGTTTTGAGTTAAAGCCCTCCGGGAAATTCCTTCTGCTTTTCATCCCCGCCCACCAGTTGTGAACATGTGGAGCAAACTTGGGACTGTTAATTATAAGAGGTGGTGTTACAAATGATAGCATTGTGCAGACCAGAACCTGACTTGCCAAAGGGAATAGCAAGTGTCGCTTTGAAGAGCAAGGGTTTAGGTGCAAGACAGATCATTCAACTCTGATGAAAACATGTATTTAGTGGATTTATTAAAGTTGCAATTCAACCTTGTTCTCTTACAGGTGACTGGCATTTAAATATTCATTTCAAATCTCACAATTGATTAGCATTGTTCTGTTTATATATCAGTAAGAAGTCATCAGCACTTTAGGGATCCACACATTACGCTGTGGTCTTATTTTGTTTGTGGTGGGAAAGTGTTCAGGCCTGAAAGAGAACAATTATAAAAATAGTCTAATTATCAGTATTGTTGAGTGACTTGGCTTTTACAAGGTTCCTCCAAATTCTCAGTGTATTTTTCAGTGCTCTCAATTAGATCAATGATCTTCTAACATAGAATACTTACAGCACAGAGAAAGGCCATTCAGCCCACGGTGCCAGTTACTGGAAGAGCTATCCAATTAGCCCCTTTCCACCGTGTTCTTTCCCCATGGCCCTTCAAATTTTGTCCATTCAAATATTTATCGAGTTTGTTTTTGAAAGTTGTTCCTGAATCTGCTTCCAGTGTCCTCTGTCCTTCACCCAGATCACATCCCCGATGCATTTTAAAAATAAATTCTGTTCATCTCTCTGGTTCTTTTGCCAATTATCTTAAATCTATGTCCATTGATTAGCCAGTGGAAATAGTTTTTCTTGTTTTCTCTGATAAGATGCTTTAGGCAGCACAGTGGCTCAGTGGTTAGCACTGCTATCTGACAGCACTAGGGACTTGGATTCGATTCCAGCCTTGGGTGATTGTCTGTGGGGAGTTTGTAGGTTCTCCCCGTGTCTGCCTGGGTTTCCTTCGGGTGCTCTGGTTCCTCCCACTGTTCAAAGATGTGCAGATTAGGTGGATTGACCATGCTGAATTGCTCATACTGTCCAGGGATGTGTAGGTTATGTGGATTAGCCATTGGAAATGGAGGGTTATGGGGATGGGAAGGGGTTAGGTTTGTGCGATGTGTTTTTTGGAGAGTTTGTGTAGACACCATGGGGCCTCTTTTCACACTGTAGTGATTCTATAATTTCTGCCCATAACCTCCTCCATTCTAAGATGAGCAATCATATCTTCTCTCATCTTTCCACATAACGAGTGTCTCACCCTGGTACCATTCCAGTCGATCTCCTCTGCACCCTATGAACATCTTTTCTTAAAGTATGTGTCCAGATGGGACCCAATGCTTCATCTTAAATCTATGCAGAATTTCATAAAGATGTTGCACAACCTCCTTGCTTTTGTGTGTCACGCCTGGAATCCTCTATATCTTATCAACTTGCTCGGCCCACCTTCAAAGATTTATGTTTGTGATAATTGTATATTTGACCATGTCACAGAATACACGTACAGATACTCTCGAGATGGTAGCTGAAGTGAACCCTGATTTATTGCTTACTTTACCTAGAACATTGTTCAACATGTCAGAGTTTCTGCTTTTTCTTTTGATTGCAACAAAAGAGAAGGTAGCTCAGACTTGAAACATTTAAAATTGACATGGAGGGGCTATTTGATAGGCTGTTCATACTTAGAGCTGACATCCAACCAGGACCGAATGAGCTGCATGCGAGGAAACGGAGGTAAATTAGGGTAAAAGTTGCTGAGGTACTGACCATGATTGTTTGATTCTCCTCAGACTCTGCTGGTGCCAGACGACTGGAGACTTGCAAACATCAATTGTTCAAGAAAATGTGTAGGAATAAGATTAGATTAGATTGCTTACAGTGTGGAAACAGGCCCTTCGGCCCAACGAGTCCACACCGACCCGCCGAAGTGCAACCCACCCAGACCCATTCCCTACATTTACCCCTTCACCTAACACTACGGGCAATTTAGTATGGCCAGTTCACCTGACCTGCACATTTTTGGACTGTGGGAGGAAACCGGAGCACCCGGAGGAAACCCACGCAGACATGGGGAGAATGTGCAAACTCCACACAGTCAGTCCCATGAGGCAGGAATGAACCCGGGTCTATGACACTGCGAGGTAGCAGTGCTAACCACTGTGCCACTGTGCCACCCATAAACGCAGCCAGTGACGAGCAGTCAGTCTTAGCTTGGAAGTGAGGTAACTTCAAAAGATCGAAATTTTGGACAAAATTAATATAGCTACTTGGGCACAGGGGTTAATTAATTAAATGGAGTAGGTTTAATTAACTTCCTGGTGATACTTTTGTTTGCTGAGTTACTGTTGATGTCATGCACATGAACCTCCAGAAAGGTTTTGATAAAATGTAGCACAACGGAATAAGAAGCAGTATTCTAGTTTATGGAATTAAAAGGAGAGCAGCAACATTGAAATGAAACTGGCTGAATGATAGGAAACATAGCGTGGTAGATAATGGATGTTTGTGGTGGAGATCCTGAGGGATCCCTAGACTGTTGCTCTTCCTGACATGTATTAATTAAGGAGGAGTGATTATAAACTTCAGAAGGATGTGAACAGTTTGCTGGAGTGGGTGAATAAGTGACAGTCAAAATTTAATGTAGAGAAGGGTGAAGCGGTTCATTTTGGTAGGAAGCATGTGGAAAGTTAATATAGAGGGTACAGTTCAAAGGTGGTATCAGAGCAGAAGAAACCTGGGAGTGTATATGAACAAAACATTGCAAGTGGCATAACAGGTACAAAACAGGGGTTCGTTTAGCTCAGTTGGCTGGATGGTTGGTTTGTAATGCCAGTAGCATGGGTTCAATTCCCATCACTGGCTGAGGTAAACATGAAGGACTCTCCTTCTGAACCTCTCCCCTTGCCTGAGTATGAGGCCCTCAGGTTAAAATGCCACCAGTTGTCTCTCTCAAATGAGAGAGCAGCCCTATGGTCTCATAAGACAATGGCAGCTCACATACGCAGATAAAACAGTTATAAAACCTACAGCACCCTGAGCTTCCGAGACAGACAGTATAAAAGCAAAGATGTTATCTCAAACTTATAGAGAATACTAATTTGATCTTTGCTGGATTAATGTGTCCAATTCTGCATGCCACATTTTAGGAAAGATATTGAAGTTATAAGAGTGTGTGTAGAAAAGTTTCACGAACTTGCTTCCTGAGGTTGGAACTAATCATGAGGAGTTTGGCCAGAGTAGAGTGGGAGAAACTATTCCCAACAGTGAGAGGATCAAGAATGATAAGGCACAGACTTAATGTAATGTAAAGGCAACATGAGGTAAAAACATGTGTTGATGCGGTGAGTTGAGGGGATGGTGGAGGCAGGTTCAATTGATTCATTCAAGAGAGTAAAAGAAGAATGTGTAGGGCCGAGGGGAGAAGGCAGGGGAGTAACAGGAGTTAGATTGTTCTGTAGGGAGCCAGCATAGTCATGGTGACCAAATGGTCTCCTCCTGCCATGTAATCCTTCTGTTATTCTGTGAACTACAATGTTACTCATCATTCTGAAGTAAAATATGTGAGTCAATAAAATGTGGAGCTGGAAAAAACACAGCAGGTCAGGCAGCATCAGAAGAGCAGGAGAGTCGACATTTCGGGCATGACCCTTCACCAGGACCCGACATTCGTCGACCTTCTTGCTCTTCTGACGCTGCCTGACCCTGCTGTGCTTTTTCCAGTTCCACATCTTATTGATTCTGACTTTCCAGTATCTGCAATCCTCACTCTCCCCTGAAGTGAAATGCGCTACTTATACAAAATTATAAACAAGGGGAAAAAAGCTATAAACACTGAAATGTTTTCATACATGTGCCTTTTAGGTAATAGTGATGGCATATGATCAAGGGGGATTCATTCAAACAGCCATTGTGGTGACTGCAGATTCTTTGCAGTCAGTCTCCCCAGACATGTACATCAAACAGCTTTGGATAATGCGGGATGCTGTCCTGTTCCTTCAATAGAAATTCCAATTTAATTTTGAGCAGCACAGAAGAGTTCTAACAGGAGGTTTTAATGGTGATTAAAGTGACTGTGAGCATCTTGCAACTTCATAAACAGGCTCGCGTGCTGCTGAAATGCTGACAGAGGTTTCTTTTTATCTAACAAAGCTGAAAATCTGGCGCTGGTTTCAATATGTATATCTTGGAAAATGAGCGGGATAAAAACACAATTCAGCGTATTGGAAACAAACATTATTTTTCAGTCAACAACAGATTGAGTAACACTGCAAAAATAACAGTCCCCGTACTCTTCCTAGTGACCCGCTCTGATGTTCATGTCCAGCATTGAATACAAAGACAAAGCAGACAATTGAATTAGGGCTCCATTTATCAGTTCAAACTGCAACCATTTGGGAAATCTGTGTGGCATGAACTCCTTCAGATCTTCGTTAGTTGATCCACCAGATCGATCTCATGAATTCAGTCTGAAATCTATTTTATCCCTTCTGCTGTTGAACCTGATAGGAAATTCTGTTTTGCTTTCCAAGTGACCTGATTAACAGGGAGCTGGAGGACTCTATCCAGCTCCTGTTTGTTACATCTTGTTATTGCAAATCACCAGTCAGTACCATCTACAAGGCACATTGCAACAACTCACCAAAGCTGCTTCAGCAGCATTTCTCAAACCTATAGTCTCAACCACCTAAAAGGGCAATGGCAGTCACTTTATGAGAACACCATCCCTTCTAAGTTCTACAGCTATCCTGACTTGGAGCACAATTGCCGTTCCTCCACTGTTGCTCAGTTACAATGCTGGAAATGCCTCCCTAGTAGCATAGTGAGTGTCCCTGCACCAGATTTATGAGGCACTTGTAAATGGTCAATGCCCATACCCCAAGAATGGAGTTTTATGTATTATTATTCAGCTGAATTGAATTGAATTGAATTAGTTTTATTGTCACATGTACTCAAATGAGTACCAAGAAAAGTTTATACGTCACCACTTACCTCGCCATCTTCAGTACAAAGGTACCTAGATACAGCTTCTTCAGTTACAAGATCTTAGAGAATAGAGAAATAAAATGCCTAGCATTACAGAAATAGATGTTCAGAACAGTAGTCCTCCAACTCAGACCACCTGGCACCCAGCCTCCAGTCCGCACTGGGCCTTGTCTCGAGACTATACCAGGCTTCACCATGAGGATCATCAACTGGGAGATCACTCTGGTATCGCCTCAAAACCAGGAGACCATGCTGAGGCCATGTCAGGCCGAGGGACCGCCATGTCAGTCCAGTTGGAAATATGGTGCCAGTGATCAGCTTTTGGTTTTAGTTGGAATGTTTCTGATTCCCAAATCAGAGCAATAGGTCAGTCCTGGAGTATTAATGTATAATGTTACTGAGGTAAGTCAGCACAAGAAGCTGCCAGTGATTGTACAACTCTGTTTTCAATTCTCGCTCTACATTTGCTAGAATCATGTAATAGCTCATGTCGATTGGACGGCGAATGGAATGAATAAATATTATCTACTGTTGTTTCATTGTCAATTGAACATAAATAAATTCATATTCTCACACTTAGTGTACCAGAAGTAAGAATTTGCGAGCAGGTTTTGAAATTAGCTGCTCTTGATATTTTTAGGTTATAAATCTTCCTCTATTACATTACATCACAGCAGTGACTGCACTTCAAAAGTATTCAATAACTTTGAAGCACCTTGGGTCAACCAAAGATCATGGAAGACTCTCTAAATGCAAATTAATTTATAGGGTATAATTGTATCCATATGAAAAATGGAGCAAAGATAAATATTCATGGCTTAGTTCCTTTAAGAATTTGGGAAATCAGTGACGATCCACCTGACCGATGTCATGAGTTCAGTCTGAAATCTATTTTATCCCCCCTGCTGTTGAAACCTGATAGGAAATTCCCTTTTTCTTGCCAAGCGACCTTATGTGGTTAGCACTGCTGCCTCACAGCGCCAGAGACCCGGGTTCAATCCCGCCTCAGGCGACTGTCTGTGTGGAGTTTGCACATTCTCCCCGTGTCTGCGTGGGTTTCCTCCGGGTGCTCCGGTTTCCTCCCACAGTCCAAAGATGTGCAGGTTAGGTGAATTGGCCATGCTAAATTGCCCGTAGTGTTGGGTGAAGGGGTAAATGTCGGGGAATGGGTGGGTTGCGCTTCGGTGGGTCGGTGTGGACTTGTTGGGCTGAAGGGCCTGTTTCCACACTGTATGTAATCTAATCTAATCTAATCTATGAACAGGGAGCCGGAGAGCTCTATCCCGTTCTTGTTTGTTACATCTACTTATTGCAAATCACCAGTCAGTTTGTTGCCTATCAACACAGAATTTTATTATTTGAGTGCCACAGACGTTTTGTCAAGAGTGTTTGAATGGACACAATTCTTTGAGGGAAAAGGTGCTGGAGAAAGCAATGTCAGTGATCTCTAGGCAAAGGACCAATTCAACCTCCCAGAAACACTTGCCAAATGTGCAGGAGGAGATCTGGCTCGAAGATCAGGCTCATTATCCACACAAGGACCCACAGAACTAATGAGCAATGACAGAGAATTTCCTAGGTGGACAATCATTTTCATTTGCAAGTGATTGCCAATGACGATGATGGCGTCTGCAGTCGTGAGATTTCTCTGACCAGGTTTGGCTGTGACTGCACTGGAATTGGAGGTGCTGAGCAACTAGGTCTGTGTTCTTCATCATTTCCTCTTTTTCATGAGGAAAGGACACTATGCAGAATAATCTTGAAGGTTAAAAAGGTTAAATTACCAGAACAAGTTGAATAGATGAAACTTGTATTCCCTTGATTGTTGGAGTGGTATCAAATACAGAAGCAGAGAAATTGGAAATTCGAAATAAAAATCGAAAACAATGATAAAACCCAGCTCCCTGGTCGCTTCTAACTGAGGTGTTTAAAAATGATAAAAGGATTTTGCAGATTGGGTCGAGGAAAGCTATTTCCTCTGGAGTTCCGGGGTAGGGGGGAGGTGGTGTTTATGAAGATGGAAAAGATTGGTGTTCCAGAACAAGGAGCGTGTTGTGGTCCCAACTATTGGTCCCAACAAGCCTGAATCCAGAATGAAATTGAACTTGATAAATCTTAAGTTTTATTTTCACTGCTGAGGTCAACCACTGAACTATGTTCAATGTTAGGCAAGGCAGGTAGATGGAGATTTCGGAAGCAAAGCAAATAGAGGAAGATTTTTGAAGAAAGCCAGATAGCTGGAGAGTTTGGAAGCAAGGCAGGTGGGTGGTAAAGAAACAGATCAATCAGAATCTAACTGTTTTGTGGAACAGGTCTGAAAGGCTAAATGGCCTGCTATTCTTCGATGGAAACATGTAAAGCTGACTGCCATTCAGCACCTAGAGTCACCGAGTGGAGTCATTAAAGCACAGGAAGAAGCCATTTGATCCATTGAGTCTGTCGGGGCACCCAGCCAGTCGTCCTGTGTATTCCGCAAGTACAGAAATCATTCATTGTCTCTGCCTGAAGAAGGGCTCATGCCCGAAATGTCGATTCTCCTACTGCTTGGGTGCTGCCTGACCTGCTGCGCTTTTCCAGCAACACATTTTCAGCACTGCCTTGATTATCCTTGTAAGCAGAATTAACCACTGGTTGTGTTTAAAAACAAGTTCTTCCTCACAGCTCCCCTCCCCTGTCCTCTCTTACACAAAACCTTAAGCCTGGCTCTCCTAGTCCTTGTACCATTAACATATAGAAGGACAGTCTTTCACAGTCACAATCTTCTATGTCTATCAGTACCCAGTTTCTCCAATCAAACTTTGCGGCTAATATCTCTGAACCCAGAATTGCTCAATCTCCTGTACATTCTCGCAAGGAGCCCTCATGTTCTTCCTGAAGTGTAGGGATGGCTCTAAACTGTTCCAACATTTACTAAACACATCATTTATTTGAGAGGAGCAACCCTCGAAAAGCCATTCTGTCTAACGCGAGCTTATCTCACAAATATCTGCAGCTAATTTAGAATCATAGAGTCATGTAGCGCAGTATCAGTCCAGCCAGTCCAGACTGAACATAATCCCAAACCAAACTAGTCCCACCTGCTTGCTCCTGGCCAATGTCCCTCCAAACCTTTTGTATTCATGTATCTATCTGAATGTCTTTTAAATGATGTAACTGTGCCCACATCCACCACTTCCTCAGGAACTTCATTCCACGTATGAACCATCCTCTATGTAAAAATTTTGTCCCTCGTGTCTTTTTAAATCTCTCTCCTCTTACCTTAAAAACATGTCCCCAAACCTTGAAATCTACCATCCTCGGGAAAAGACAACCGCCAATGACTCTGTCTATAAACCTCATTATTTTATAAACTTCAGTAAGATCCCCCCTCGCAACCTAACTAAATATCTATACCTCCTATTATTTTATAAACTACTATAAGGTCCCCTTTCAACTTCCTACACTGCAGTGAATATAGTCCCAGCCTTTCTTTATAACTCAAACATTCCATATCCAGCAACATCCAGGTAAGTCTCTTCTGAACCCTCTCAAGCTTAATAATATCCTTCCAAAACTAGGTGACCAGAACGGGACACAGTATTCCAATTTCTTGTGAAGAATAATCAATCAAGTCTCTCTGTGAAACAGTAGCTCTGGCACTCATGTCCAGAAAGGTGTGTGACAAGCTGGGGCATTCTGACCATGAGCCAGTCATAGCTATGGAGTATTTTGCTCTCCCGTCAACTGTAGAACCAATTTGTTCCAAACTCAGCAATGTGGGGAGATAGTGGCACAGTGGGTAACGTCACTGGGCTGGTAATCCAGAATGTTCTGGGGATGTAGGTTTAGATCCCAGCAGGATGGTTGATAAAACATAAAATCAATTATTAAATCTGGAGCATAAGGCTAGCCTAAGGGATGATGATCATGACAACTATTGTCAATTGTGCAAAGGCTTAGCTTGTTCACTAATATCCTTGAGGAAAAGAACTCTGCCATCCTTACCCAGTTAGCTCTGACTAAACTCAGAATCACAGTCACATGGTTCTTTACTACGAAAGAAAATAAGACAAAGTGCAGGGGGCGACAGGTGGTTTAATTCTGACATCATCTCATGCTTTTTTTTTGTAAAAAGAGGGCATTCCGTTTGCTGTGAGAAACCACCCTGTTCACACGGTAAAATTGTATAGTGACTGATTTACCATCACCTCGCCTTTCTTTTTAAAAAAAATCCCGAGCTGACATGTTTCGACAGCAATTCTCAGCATTGTCAATGCAATGTCAGGAGGCAGATAATTGCAGGCCGGTCCACCAGACTGAGGAATTTGCTGACACCAAAAAGGCAGACTTGCGAAGAAAAGAATTGTCAGCAAAAAATGCTTTCCTTCTCACTTGGAGCGTGTGGCTAAGTCTGTGAAACTGGTCATTGGTTTGTCCAGGCAGAAATGAGTCACCACGCACTGACCAGATGCCATAACTAGTTGATTTTTAAAAATTTTAATATTCTCATCCTTGTTTCCAACCCTCTCCATAGCCTTGTCCTTTCCAGTAGCTCAAATCTCCTCCTTCCCCACCATGTCTGCACTCATCTACTTTTGCCTTCTCATAGCACCGATTCCTGTTGTTTCACCTTTGCTGGCCGAATCTTCGATTTCTTTGTTTTCAGGTTTTGGAATTCTCTCCCAGCACCCTTCCACCCCAACCTCATTTGCATTCTTAAAGACACTCTTTAAAACATATCTTTTTGACCAAGATTATACTGTATTCGTAGCTTGCCCTAACATCTCAGGTGGCATGGTGGCTCAGTGGTTAGCACTGCTGCCTCACAGGGACCCAGGTTCGATTCCAACTTTGACTGACTGTCTGTGTGGAGTTTACACGTTATCCCTGTGTCTGCGTGGGTTTTCTCTGTGTGCTCCAGCTTCTTCCCACAATCCAAAGATGTGCAGGTTAGGTGGATTGACCATGTTAACTTGCCCATAGTATCCAGGGATGTGCAGGTTAGGTTGGTTAGCCATGAGGAATGCAGGGTTACAGAGATGGGGGTGGGTCTGGGTGGGATGCTCCTCAGAGGGTACATGTGGACTCAATGTGCAAAACTGCCTGCATCCTCACTGTAGGGTCTGTGATTCGATTATCTTGATATGTGAATCAGGGTCAAACTTTGTTCCATGGGGACATTTTATAATGTTAACGGCGCTATATAAAAGCAGAAGTCGTTATTGTCTGGACTGTTCTCATGGGAGAAAAAAGGGCTGAGAGGGCGTTTGATGGAGGTGTTCACGATTATAAACTTTTGGACAAAGTACATGTTAAAGTTGACTTCTAATTGTCCATTTTTTTAAAAGGTGTGCTTTGAACAAATACTGAACGGTGAAGAGTAACTTCAGAGAGATTCAACTAAAATAAAATAATCATTTTTTTTTAATGTCCCTTTCACGGTCATTAAAGTTACCAGTAACCAGCACCCGTTCCCCATGGAAAATCACATGGGGTCATTACTGGCCCTTCTGAAGCCCAGCTGAACCTTGAGTCTGTCCTGGTTTGGGTGAAGATTTGTTGTAAGATACATTGCCCTGACAGTAGTATTGCCAACTCTGACTAGACAGATTCCCAGAGATCCTCTACTCCAGCTGCCCTTCCCCCACAGTCTGACCTTTGACCGCCTCACCTCTTGACACATGGCTTTTGGAAAGGAATTCGATTTTTGGCTGCCCCACTTGGCTGACTCTGACTTTCAACATCCTTTTTTCTTTAAAATTTCTTGATAAATCGGAACAGAATTATCCAAAGCGAATCAGGGAAACAAAAACACAGTTTTTCTGAGCCAAGTTACGATCTTTCTCCAGGTGTTGCTCATAGTAGCACCCAGGAGATTTATCTTTAATTCTTATAGACAGGCCAATCATTAGTGTTAGGCAAAAGTGAGAACTGCAGATGGCGGAGATTAGAGTCAAGATTAGAGTGGTTCTGGAAATGCACAGCTGGTCGGGCAGCATCTGAGGAGCAGGAAAATAAACATTTCGGGCAGGAGCCCTTAATCAGGAATGAAGTAGTGTTGGCAACTTACCCATTAGTCACTTGCCATCCAAGAGTCTTGCTAGAAGTTCTCACCTTCATTAAGGATCATAAAATTCCTACAGTCTGGAAGCAGGCCATTTGGCCCATCGAGTCAAACAACCCCGTGAAGAGCATGCACCCAGATGTACCCTTCTACCCTATCCCTGTAACCCTTCATTTTCCATGGCTAATCCACATAGGCACTATGGGCAATTTAGCATGGCCAATTTAATTGACCTGCACATCTTTGGACTGTGGGAAGAAACCATTGCAGCCAGAGAAAACCTACGCAGACATGGGGAGAACTTGTAAACTGCACACAGAATGAGGGTGGAATCAACCCTGGGTCCCTGGCGCTGTGAGGCAGCAGTGCTAGCCACTGTGGTTAGCACCATGTTAAAAAATCAAATTTTCTTTCAAAAACACATTATCTCTGGAAAGAAAAACATTTCACTAAAGCCAAATCCGATATGTGCTATTGCAGAGAAAATGTTGGAAGTACTCAGATCATGCAGCATCTGCAGAGAGAGAAGCAGTGTGCATTTCAAATCAATGGCCTTGTATCAGAAAATCTACTGTTTCTTGTAGAATATGTTGAACAAGGTTGGCTATAGTGATTCTTCATCTTTTCATCTGTTTAGAGCTTATCTGTTTGGACTGTCTGCTAAATCTATGAACAGTTAGTAATTTCAAAGGGCTTTTTTTCTGGAATCTTGGGTAATTTGTGTTGCCCTAGCAGGGTGGTGCAACTAGTATTTACCACAAGTGAATTAATCATCCACACGCTTTCACAGAAAGAAGAGTAGAACATGTTAAATACTTTATAAATTTAACTGGCCATCTGGAAAATCTCACCAACTTAATATTTTTTTCATTAATTCTCCATGTCTTTTACTGTAGAAACATCTAAATTCTGAAAGTATTTTTCTGCAACTGATGAACTATCAAGTTGCTGACTGAGAGATACAAAAAAGTAACATTTGCAGACTGTCCAATATTTTGGTTTCAGGAGCTGAGTGCTAGACTGGGACTCTTTTATTAAAGAAAGGAGGCTTAAACCCTTTACCACATTGCATGCACACTGTCCATCCAGATTCAAGCATCTTTTTAAAAAAGGTAAGATTAGGATTGTCAGCACATCACGACATTAAATTGCAAAGATGAGACTTCATAACATACTTGAGTCTGGTGTGTTTACCATGTAAAGCATTTCACCCTGATGTCAATTATCCCTGTTTGTACTTCTGTGACTATGTTCTGAGGTGTTCTTACCAGATGTTTCCCTCTTGAACTGTCTGTGTTCCATCATTCATAACCTTAATACATTGCAAAACCTGTTTCTCTGCATTTCTGGGGTGATTTTAAATCACTAAAAGCAAACCAATTCCAACGTATGAATATACAAATTAGGAACCAAAGAAGGCCATTTGGCCCCTCATGTCTGCTGCTATTTGATAAGATTGTGGCTGATCTGATTGTGGTTTTAACTCCACTTTCTCTCCCACCTCTGATAACCTTTGATTCCCATGTGAGGCAAGGAATCTACCTACCTCTCCCATAAAAATACTCAATGATCCTGCCTTCACCACTCTTTGGGAAGGAAAATGTTACAGACTTGCAACTCTTTAAGTCATAGAGTCACAGAGATGTACAGCACAGAAACAGACCCTTCAGTCCAACTCGACAATGCCGACCAGCTATCCCTGCCGAATCTAGTCCCACTTGCCAGCACCTGGTCCAAATCCCTCCAAACCCTTCCTATTCATAAATATTGTAATTGTACCAGCCTCCACCACTTCCTCTGGCAGCTCATTCCATACACGTACCACCCTCTGCGTGAAAACGTTGCCCCTTAGGTCTCTTTTATATCTTTCCCTTCTCACCCCAAACCTATGCCCTCTAGTTCTGGACTCCCCCACTCCAGGGAAAAAAAACTTTGTCTGTTTATCCTATCCATGCTCCTCCTGATTTTATAAACCTCTGTCAGATCACCCCTCAGCCTCCGATGCTCAAGGGAAAACAGCCCTAGCCTATTCAGCCTCTTCCTATAGCTCAACCCTGGCAACATCCTTGGAAATCTTTTCTGAACCCTTTCAAGTTTCACAACATCCTTTCGATAGGAAGGAGACCAGAATTGCACACAATATTCCAAAAGTGACCTCACCAATGTCCTGTACATGACCTCCCAACCCCTGTACTCAATACTCTGACCAATAAAAGAAAGCATACCAAACGCCTTCTTCACTATCCTATCTATCTGCAACTCTACTTTCAAGGAGCTATGAACCTGCACTTCAAGATTTCTTTGTTCAGCAATAGTCCCTAGGACCTTACCATTAAGTGTAAAACCCCTGCTAAGATTAACTTTTCCAAAATGCAGCACACCACTTTTATCTAAATTAAACTCCATCCAACACTCCTCAGCCCATTAGCCCATCTGATCAAGATCCCATTGTAGTCTAAGGTAACCTTCTTTGCTGATTCACTTTTATGCATTTCAAGACATCCAGCACTTCCTCCTCTGTAATATGGACATTTTTCAAGATGTCACCATCTGTTACCCTACATTCTGTATCTTCCATGTCCTTCTCCACAGTAAACATTGGTGCAAAATGCTCGTTTAGTATCTCCCCCATCTCCTGCGGCTCCACACAAAGGCCGCCTTTCTGATCTTTAAGGGGCTCTATTCTCTCCCGAGTTACCCTTTTGTCCTTAATGTATTTGTAAAAACCCTTTGGATTCTCCTTAACCCTATTTGTCAAAAATATCTCATGTCCCCTTTTTGCCCTCCTGAATTCCCTCTTAAGTATACTCCTACAGCCTTATACGCTTCTAATGATTCACTCGGTCTTTCCTACCTATACCTGACATATGCTTCCGCCTTTTTCTTAACCAAACCCTCAATTTCTCTAGTCATCTAGCATTCCCTACACCCACCAACCAACTGTTTTTCATTTATCCACACTAAGAGGAGTTTTTCCCCCTCCTCTATAAACTTCGATCTCTTAGAGGTCAGAGTCGTAACACCTTTTGCCACATCAGCTGCTTTTATCACTTCTTTATTTTTCAGAATCATAAACATGGTTGATTTCGGCATCTCAAACATGGCAGCGAGATCAAACACACACGTACCGCTCTCATGCTTAGCGATAAGTTATTTCTTCAATTGAATTGTCGTTCTCACGGACTTCCTCTTACTCTTATTTGCTTCACTGCTCTTCTTGGGTGCCATGGTGAATGCACAAGGGTGATCATTTAAAAAACCAGCACAAATCAAGGTGAAAACACGAGATAAACTAATGATGGACACACGAGAGATGCTTTCACGACTACTTCCGGGGACGAACTGAACAAACAGTGTGTGACCTGAACGGTACGTGGTGTTTGAATTCTGAAAATGTGTTCGGATTTTAGGGCAAAATTTTCTCGAAATAATTGTTCGGATTCTGAGTTGTTCGAACAATAGGGTGTTTGGATTCCGGGGTCACCACTGTCTATCAAATCCATCGCTGTTGACAGAAACACTGTTTCTTGGAAAGTAAAGTGCAATTCTTGGAGCGACAAACAGAAATAAGCAAGCAGTGTTTATCCAGTTCCAGTCTGACGATGAGTGCATGATTTGAGTAGTGACCCAAAAACATAATAGTCTTTCATTTACAACGCTGCTAACACAGGGGAAGTGATTACTCTACCCAGTCAAGACATTTCCAGATTCCTTTCATTTTTAACTCTACAAGTTTTTAATAAAGATCAGCGGGTACATGCATAATGCATAATCTTGTACTTCTGTGATTCCACTTGACATGTTTGAATCATTGGAATATAATTTTCTATTTTAAATTTTTTTCATTAATGCCTTCATGAGGTTTGAAAGGTAAATTTGAATTTAATGATGACTTTCTCACTTGCTGCAGGATATCAGTCTGTCATCACAGTTCTACCACTGGGAATGTGAAAAGTTGGCCAGGCTCCAGATCAGTGTGTCACAAAATGTGGACACTGGATCACTGGTTGTCAATTGGTTGTTCTGCAATTCTAGAGGCTGATGTGTGAGGCCACATGAGAGATCACCCCTTCACCCCTGGGCAAGCACGATAGCTCAATGATTAACTCTGCTGCCTCACAGCACCAGGGTCCCAGGTTTGTCCCACCCTTGGGTGAATATCTGTATAGAGTATTCATGTTCTCCAGGTGCTCTGGTTTCCTCCCACAGTCCAAAGATGTGTGGGTTAGATGGATTGGCCATACTAAATTGCCCATAGTGTCCAGGGATGTGCAGGCTAGATAGTCTAGCCATGGGAAATTAAGGTAAAAAGGAAGGGGATGTGTCTGGGAAAGTTGTTGTTTGGGTGGTCAGTGTAGACTCAATGGGCTGAATGGACTGCATCCATACTAGGGATTCTTTAATGTGATACAGCATGAACCAGTATTTCTGTGAGCAACAGCATTGTAGATTTATTAGCAAGATTTATATTACTGTTGATTTTATTTGTTTAATGTAGATATAAGATAAGCATTATTTTTGTCAGAAGATTATTGTGATGATTTTATAGCACTTTCAATTAAATGTAATTATTAATGTTTATTCTGGAAATGTCTGTACTTTTAGTTGTGGCAAAAATTAATAGTTTCATAATTAAAAAAAAATTAATGCACTTAAGTTTAATTATAATAAAGCAGCAAAATGTTCATTGTTTCTATAAGTTCCCATTAACTCTGATGAGTGTTTTTTGCAATGGTGAGTAGCCTAGGATCAGTAAGTATTCTCTGATGTGTTATGCTCTAGCTAAGTGGTCTGCAGACAACAATGCTTTGAGAACCACCACTGTGCAGTTGTTTCCCAGTACAGAACTTAGAGTTAGATATGTAGAGACACTTGGATCCAACTCATCCATGCCGACCAAATATCTTAAATTAATCTAGTCCCATTTGCCAATATTTGGGTCATATCCCTACAAACCTTCATATTCATTTACCCATCCAGATGCTTCTTAAATGTTGTGATTGTACCAGCCTCCATCACTTCCTCTGGCAGCTCATTCTATACACACACCACCCTCTGCATGAAAAAGTTGCCCCTTAGGTCCCTTTTAGTACCTTTCCTTCTGACTCTAAACCTATGCCTTTAGTTTTGGACACATGGGGAAAATACTTTATTTGTTTACCCTATCCATGCTCCTCATGATTTTATAAATTTCTACAAGGTCATCTCTCAGCCTCCAATGCTCCAGGGAAATAGTCCCACCCTATACAGCTTCTCCCTATAGCTCAAACCCTCCAGCCCTGGCAACATCCTTGTAAATCTTTTCTGAACCCTTTCAAGTATTATAACATCCTTCCAACAGTAGTGAGATCAGAATTGCTTGTAGTATTCCAAAAGTGGCCTAACCAATGTCCTGTACAGCTGCAACATGACCTCCCAACTCCTGTACTCAATACTCTGACCAATAAAGGTAAGCATAGCAAACCCCTTCTTCACTATCCTATCTACCTGCGATTCCACTTTCTAGGAGCTATGAAACTGCACTCCAAGGTCTCTTTGTTCAGCAACACTCCCCAGGATCTTACCATTAAGTATATAAGTCCTGCCTTGATTTGCCTTTCCAAAATACAGCACCTCATATTTATCTAAATTAAACTCTCTCTGCCACTCCTGACCCATTAGCCCATCTGATCAAGATCCTGAGGTAACCTTCTTCACTGTCCACTACACCTCCATCTGCAAACGTACTAACCATATCTCCAATGTCACATCCAAATAATTTATATAAATGACGAAAAGCAGTGGATCCAGCATTGATCCTTGTGGCACAATGCTGGTCACAGACCTCCAGTCTGAAAAGCAACCCTCTACCGCCACCCTCTGCCTTCTACCCTGTATCCAAAAGGCTAGTTCTCCCTGTATTCCATGTAATCTAACCTTGCTAACCAGTCTACCATGAGGAACCTTATCAACTGCCTTACTGAAGTCCATATAGATCACGTCCATTGCTCTGCCCTCATCAATCGTCTTTGTTACGTCTTCAAAAAACTCAATCAAGTTCATGAGACATGATTTCCCATATGCAAAGCCATGTTGACTATCCTGAATCAGTCCTTGCTTTTCCAAATACATGCAAACCCTGTCCCTCAGGATTCCCTTCAACAACTTGCCCACCACATTGTCAGGTTCACCGGTCTATAGTTCCCTGGCTTTTCCTTATGACCTTTCTTATATAGTGGCACCATATTAACCAACCTCCATTCTTCTGGTGCCTCATCTGTGGCTATTGATGTTACAAGTATCTCAGCAAGAAGACCACCAATCACTTCCCTAGCTACCCACAGAGTTCTAGGGTACACCTGATTAGGTCCCGCTGATGTATCCACTTTTGTTCTATTTTAAGATGTCCATCACTACTCCTCTGTCATATGGACATTTCTTTAAGTTACTTGAGTATTGATGAGAAAAAAAGAGACATTTTTGTCTTGCAAGTATGAGATATGTGAAGAATGTATTATCTAAATGGAGAGAACCTTCAGAGTGCTTTGGCAACAGCGAACTGTGTGTCCAGATGCATGAAAGCTAGTTTGCAGGTACAGTTGGTACTGAGGAAGGCACATGGAATTTTGACATTTATTGCTAAAGCAATAGAGTATAAAAGTAGGGAAGTGTTGCTGTAACTGTACAAGACATTAGTGAGACCGCATCTAAGGTATTGCATACAAATTTGGTCTCTTTGCTTGAGAAGGAATATAGTTGTGTTGGAGGCAACCTCAGAGGAGGTTCATTAGATTCTGAAGAGAGATTGAGCAGTTTAGGCATATACTCTCTGGAGTTCAGAGGAATGAGAGGAGATCCAATTGAGGTTGATAGGATATTCAAGGGGATTGACAAAGTCAATATAAAAATGATGTTTCCTCATGTAGGGAAATCTAGAATGGGAGCTCAAGGTTTTGAGGTGTTTTAGTTTTAGGGGTAGCAACTTCAAAACAACGATGAAGAGAAATTACTTATCTCAAAGCGTCATGGAATTCACTACTCCAGAGTGTATGCTGGGACATGGAGTGTATTGAAAGAGAAGACTGATTAATTTTTTTATCAGCAATGGGTTGAAGGGTTATGGAGAACAGGCAGGAAGGTAGAGTTGTGCCCAATTAGATTAGCCATGTTCATATTGAATTGGGCAGCAGACCCAAGGGGCTGGAGGGGCTACTCCTGCTCCTGGTTCTTAGGTTCTAACAACAACATAAAGGGGAACAGCAAACTGTGTGACTTTAAACTGTGTTATCTTAAAATATAAAATGTCGTTCCCGTTTACATTAGTATTCTGGTGAATGCAAGACAAAAAACTTTGTCAACAATTTTCAGCAATGCTCTCTATAATGTGTAAAACCTCAGAACAAAAATATACCTAGAATGGAAAGGTGATGTATCTACTTGAGTTTAAAAAGACACATCAGTCTTGTTGTGCTGTGTGTTTAATGACTTCTTGAACCTTATCTCCACACCACGGGTTTCAAAGCTTCAAGTGCTCTGCATTTAACAAGGGATTCCAATTCCTTATTAAACCACGGCTCCCTCGCACGACCCTTTCCTTCCTGCCTGACAGGTACTTCTTGAACCTTATCTCCACACCACGGGTTTCAAAGCTTCAAGTGCTCTGCACAAAATATAATTAAAATAGAAATTGATAAATGCTACTTAAATCCAAGACAATCTTTCTATGTAAGATGATCAAATGAACCAAAAAGGATTCTTTGAGCTATTCACACTGCGATCTTTTTTGATTGAACTTCACTTTGGAGTGTAGCTTTGGTATAGTCTGCATCGCTGTTTTCATTCTCCATCGCTCTCTACACAAGGTTCTTTGCAACTCGTTTCTGACTGTGTTCAGGGCTTTGAAGTCCTTGAATTTCTCTTGACTCATTTCTTGTAAGACATTGGTTCTGAAAGGTGTGACGTGCTCTGAACCTGCACTGCACTTTGTCTCAGTAAACTGAGAATTGTTTTTCTTTCATTTTTGACTTATTGCAGTTACAGGGAATATGGGAACCCAAAAGTGAGTGTTGCTGTGCAAATTATTGTATGAAAACTGGTCGGCAATAGAGTCCTGCATCACCAATCCAGTTATTTTGAGATATATGCAGCTACCTGTCTGATGTCAAAGCTGTCAATATTATACAAATTATTCAAATATCTGTTCAGGTATGTGAAACTCAGATCTGGCTGCAGGTGAGACTTGAACCCATGTCTTCTGGCACAGAGGTTGGAACAATACCATTGTGTAATATTTTCTGATCAAGTGCACGGACTGAATTCATAAATTCACAAATGTTATGTCACCCCTGGTGTGACCCAAAGGGCACTGATTAGGAAAATGATCTGGGACGCATGGTTTGATCCCACCATGGCAATTGGTAGAATTTAAACGTAATTAATAAATCTGGGAATGAAAGCAATTCTATTTGGTGAAGACCAGAAAACTAACATTATTTGTTACGATGATTCATCTATAATATCCTTTACAGAAAGTAATCCACCATCCATGTTAGTCTCGCCTCGATGTGACCCCAGACCAACAGCAAGTGGTTAACTTTGAATAGCCCTCAGAAATGGCCCAGTGTGCTACTCAGTTCAGGGACAGTGCAGAGTGGGCTATAAATACCAGGAAGGCCTAGATCCTATGTAAGTATAAATAAAAGAGTATGCTTTTAAGTTTTCAACTTTGGTGTCATATTTCTCCGCAAGGTGAGCTTCCCTTCACTGATCCATGGCATCACCAAGACTATCTTTTCTAGCTTGGTTCCACTGGCTGGTCTAACCCCTGCTGCAGAACCCTTCAGTCCTAGCGCTCATGCCTCTCATAATTTAATATATTTCTTTTCAGTCACCCCTCAGCGTCTGATGTGCAACCCAAGTTTATCCAACCTCTCCTTATAGCTAATACATTCCAATCCAGGCAACATCCTGGTAAACCTCATTTGCATCCTCTCCAAAGCCTCCACGTTCTTCCTATAATGGCCAGAACTACACACAGTACTCCAAGTGTAGCCTGGTTAAAATTGTATCTGGCTGCAACATTAATTGCCAATTTTTACACTCAATGCCCAGACTAATAAAGGCAAGCATGTTGTGTGCCTTCTTTACCATCTGATCCACTTTTGTTGCTACTTTCAGGGAGTAATAGACTTGCACTCCAAGATCCCCCTGTGTATCAATGTTCTTAAGGGTCCTACCATTTAATGTATACTTTTCTCTTACATTTTACCTCCCAAGATGCATCATGACACCCTTGTCTGGATTAAACTCCATCTGCCAGTTCACCACTCTACTGATCTATGTCCTGCTGTATCCTTTGATAAATGTCGGGTTATGTCAGAGCCCGGGTGTCTCTGGAGAAGGAGCATGCGGTGTCCACCAATATCCTCAAGATTTTCAGGGAAAAATGGGCACCGCAGGGAGGGAGTGTATTATTTCCCCTTTCAACTCTATGATTTAACCCCTGCCCTCCCCTTCACCTTTTTGACCAGGCAGCATTGCCCTGATGAAGGGCTTATGTCTGAAACATTGGTTCTCCTGCTCCTTGGATTCTGCCTGACCTGCTGTGCTTTTCCAGCACCACACTCTCGACACTAATCTCCAGCATCTGCTGTCCTCACTTTCTCCTAGTATCCTTTGATAAGCTTACTCACTGTCTACAACTCTAATTTTTATGTCGTCTGCAAACTTACTAATCAGACCACTTGCACTTTTGTCCAAATTATTTATGCATAGATTACTGACAACAGAGGACCAGCACTGATCCTTGCAGAACACCACTGTTCACTGACCTCCAGTCTGAAAATCACCCCTCCAGAATTACCTTCTATCTCTATGACCAAGCCAATTTTGTATCCAACTTGCCAACTCAACGTGGATCCCATGTAACTTGATCTTCTGGACTAGCGTCCCATGAGGAACTTTGTCAAATGCTTTAGTAAAGTCTATATAGACAGCATCCACTGCCATCCCCTCACTAAATATCTTCGTCACTTCCTCAAAAATTTTAATCAAGTTTGTGAGACAAGACTACCCCAACATAAAGCCATGCCAACTATCTCTAATAAGTCTATTCTTTTCCAAATGCGAGTAAATCCTGTCCCTAAGAACTTTCTCCAATAATTTCCCAACTACTTTTACTCCTCTCAGACCACGGGACATCTCAAAGTGCTTTGGAGTCAATAAGGCAGCTTCTGAAGTCTGGTCATTGTTGTAATAAAACACACCAACTCCCACAAACAGTATCCTGTTAGGAGATGCTCCCTGAGAGATAAATATGTTCCTGGACACCACAATAACTCCCCTGCTTTTCATCTGAATAATGGGATCTCTTTTATCTGTAGTGATTGTAATGAGGTCAGCCAGGTGGAACTCATGGAATATGAGTTCTCAGATTGGACCAAGTTAATAGCCCCAATGAGGGAGCCTGGCTGACAGATATAAACAGCAGTGTCATCCTCATGGGTCTGCTCCTGGGCCTGGCCAAACTGGCCATAAACAGGTCCAGGCAGCGGGCCATGGAGGGGGTCATTAGGGCCAACTGCCTGCCCCTCTTCCGCGGTTACGTCAGAGCCCGGGTGTCTCTGGAGAAGGAGCATGCAGTGTCCACCAATACCCTCGAGATTTTCAGGGAAAAGTGGGCACCGCAGGGAGTGGAGTGTATTATTTCCCCCTCCGACTCTATTTTGATTTAACCCCTGCCCTCCCCTTCACCTTTTTGATCAGGCAGCATTGCCCTTTGATGTGAAGGGCACTGCTTGCCACTGGCCACTCGGGTGTTTCCTTTCTTCCTGGTGGTGGAAACTGAATAAAGATTTGTACACCTATTGTCTTTCACTGTGTCTCTGTACACACACAACATGGGTGCTGGGGAAAAATAAGCACTACCACAGTTAGGCGGCAGTGTGGGGGCAAGAAAGAAGGAAAAAGAAAGAAAAATAAACAATAGTGTCAGAAGTTCCGTTCAGTCTGAGAGCTGGTTCTAAGGGAGCTGGTCAGTGCCATGTGTAAATTAAAGGTGACTTAATGATCTCTCTGGAGTTATTTCAATATCCATCTGTGAGGGCAAACTTTGTCTTGGTTTGAAGTGTCAGGCAAAGGAAGACCCTTCTGGTAGCACAGCATTCCCTCTGTATTGCACCTGTGACTCAGAGATGAAAATGCTATTAAATGAGCCACAGTTGGTTGACAGTGCATTTTTTTGGATTAGAGTGGTGCTGGAAAAGCACAGCAGTTCAGGCAGCATCCAAAAAGCAGGAAAATTGACGTTTCGGGCAAAAGCCCTTCATCAGGAATAGAGACAGAGTGCCTGCAGGGTGGAGAGATAAGTGAGAGGAGGGTGGGAGTGGGGAGAGTGTAGCATAGAGTACAATTGGTGAATGGGGGTGGGATGAAGGTGATAGGTCAGAGAGGAGAGTGGAGTGGATAGGTGGAAAGGAAGATAGGCAGGTAGGACAAGTCGTGGGGGGAAGGGGAAATGAGGAAACTGGTGAAGTCACATTGATGCCCTGGGGTTACATTTTTTTGAACTGCCTTCACAGATCGGACAAGACCAACTGATGAAATTAGAACACAAATTCATTTTGTTTCAATGATTACCCAATCTTGACGGTTAATGTTGCTGGGCTCGAAACATTCATCTTGTAATCCAAAGTCTGTGGATGCATGATCCGTTCTTGAATTTGAATAAACCCTACTACATCAGGAAGGCAATGGTCTACTAGTATAATTATTGGGCTGTTAACCCAGCGACCCAGGTAATGTTCTGGGGAATCTGGTTCAAATCCTGCCATGACAGATGGGGAATTTGAATTCAATAAATAATTTGGAGATACATGTCTAATGATGACTGTAAATCTGTTGTTGATTGTTGTAAAAACCTATGTAGTTCACTCATGTCCTTTAGGGAAGGAAACTGCCATCCTTAACTCATCTGGCCTGTATGTGACTCCAGACCCACTGCAATGTGGTTGATTTTTAATTGCTCTCTGGGCAATTAGGGATGGGCAATAAATGCCAGCGACATCCTCACCACTAAACAAGTATGTGAATGAGAAAAGAAGTATAAGTCTGAAGGAATGCCATAATGTTCTTACCAGAGAAGTCAAATCTCTGTCCTGAAGCTCCAGGAAATCATGGAAGACTCCATGGGGCAATATTGTGGATATTCTCCCTGTGTCCAGGTCAAACTCTTGCCTTGGCCAGCAAAATTAGACTTTCAATTCATGCTTCTGTGGAAAAACCTTGAGATGTTTTTCCCAATTATCATTATAAATGTAAGTTTCTCTTGTTGCTCTTTGAAATATGGCAGTGTTATTACCTACAAGACAATGATCATGGCTCTTCGAGGTGATTTAAATGCATCTGGTGTATTTTGCACAGTTGTGATAAAATTTTATTTGAGTGCAGATCTTTCAGTTTATGTGACTGAAGTAAACCTACATTCTTCTGTCAAACAGCTAAGTGATCAATGAAAATAAAAGATGTGCCCTAAATATTCATAGCCCTAATAAATGCATTTGAGACCAGGATGTTTAATCGTGTTTCACGGCAAATTAAGCCCCACTAAATCCTCCGGACACAAAAATAAACAAGGTTATATGCATCAGCTTCCCTAGCGTTTTATTACATACAAGTAAGAAAACAAACTTGGTTGGGGTGCAGAATGGTTTACCAGCTGAGTAGAAAAGAAAATATAAAAGGAAATTAATGCAGGCACTGGACATCTTTCCAAAAATTTGACAGCTGCATCAAGACAGCCTAATTTAAATGTCTGCCATGTTCAGTTACCTGTTGTATGAGTGTGCATAGTGTTGACACCTTTTCCAATATCAAGCTTTTCTGATAGCTTTATGACAATGTGACCTGCATAGAACTGTAACAAGTTGCTACAAAGTCCGTTTTAATTAAATAGATGATCTGCCACAAATCCTGCAAAGGGTGACATCGATGCCATAAGGTTGCAATCAAAATATACTTGCATTCATACAGCCAGCAGTCACAACCTTAATTTAAAGCCAATGAAATGCTTGTCAAGTGTGGTTAGTGTAGGGAATGAGTTGGACTGACTGAATATGCAGCAACTAGTAGAATGGCCAGATGATTTCACCTCAATCATGTTGGTGGAACGATAACTGTTGTCCAGGGCTCATCTTTGAATATTCAAAGACAACACCCCAATGGGGCAGCAATCCACTGGGAGCATTAGACTTGGATAGGTCTTGAACAGAGTGCTGCCAATTGAGCCATGGATGACAGATAAAAAGGTCCTTCAAGGTTGATCACATAGTCATCAAATGGATTAATTATTGAGCCAGGAGGTCTGGATTCAAGTCCCTCCAACAGAGGCAATAACATCTCTTAACATGTTGATTAGAAAACGTATTGATGAGAAATAGGGACAACAATAAATCCTTGGAGGACACCAGATGTAATAATGGGAGAAATGGAAAATAAGCCATTGCAGGTGATTCTCTGGGCTGGAATTTGAAAAGTCCAGTGTGAACTTCTCAAATTCCCACATCTGCTTTCTGGAGACCTGTCTGAATAATGTTAACTGTGGATTACTGAATTAGGATAGTTTTGTGTTTATAGATCCAGGCATATGAGAAACTGTATTGTAACTATCCAAGCCCATGTCACATGAGACCATCACAGCTGAAAGATCTTCCATCTCAACCCAAACAGGTTTCCCAACACAGTTTGATGTCTTGTCTGAAATGTGTCCTCTCTAATACACTGCATGGGCACTGTCCTGGGGACTTGCACCCACCACCTTCTCGCTTGGTAAAGTGCCAGTGTGCAGGGAAACTGAGACCATTAAACAGTGACATTGAGACAAATTTAGGGAAACATTAAGAGAAAAGATACCGGATAGAGCCAACGAAAGTGGAACAACCAATGCCCTCCTGTGTGACTGGGTATTTATTAAGGCTGGGGGTGACAGCTGGGTATCTCTTCATTTTCCCTCCATTTCTTTCAAGTCTGTGGCAAGAAGACCTTTGGACAGCCTTTCCACTACCATACCAATTGAGGCTCTGATGTGGGCAATTTGCTGCCCATTTGAGGGCTGGATCTTTCTGCTGCTGGTATTAACCCAGCAGTGGGTGGAGACCTGCCATACGTGGAGCATTGCCAAACAGACCTGGTTGCTTGCAGGCTCCAAGAGAAGGATCTCTCAATCAAAGGCTCCACATCATCACCACCTTCCCAGCCCCAAAATTTGCTGCTGCTCAATAGAGTTGCTGGTTTCTGATTGGGACTTCTGCCACTGGTGTGTTTGATCCCAGAGAAGGCTTATAGCTGTCTAGTTAAATGCCTGAGTAGTATTCCATTCAATGTATTCCCTGAAAGAGAAGACATGAGTTTCCTGCTGGCTCTTCACAAGGAGATATCAGAATAGATGACCAAAAATATACAGATGTTTGAATTAGCTGCAAGACCAAGTGGTTTGATCCCTTGAGCCTGTTCTACCATTTAATAACAGCATGCGTAATCTGATTGTGGCCTCAATGTTGCAAACCCACCTACCCAATAACTTTTCATTTCCTTGTTTGGCAAAATCTGTCGACATCTGCCTTAAAAATATTTAATTACCCCACTTCCACTACTCTCTGGAGAAAAGAGATCCGAGGATATACACCCCTCTGAGAGAAAACAAATTCTCCCCGTCGCTATCTTAAGTTGGAGAACCATTATTTTTGAACTGTGTTCCCTAGCCCAAGTCTCTTAAACACTCTGCATGTCAAGT
Organism: Chiloscyllium plagiosum; assembly: GCF_004010195.1. Taxonomy (NCBI): domain Eukaryota; kingdom Metazoa; phylum Chordata; class Chondrichthyes; order Orectolobiformes; family Hemiscylliidae; genus Chiloscyllium; species Chiloscyllium plagiosum. The sequence goes on along the minus strand of NC_057718.1, from coordinate 14,954,516 downwards.
CCTGTCTTGTCTCAACAAGATCCCCTCTCAAAGGTTCAGTCAAAGAAACAATTGTCTCGAGGAGAGATGGAGAAGTGTTGAAGTTTCAGGAGGGAATTCCAGATTGTTACAGCTCCCAGGTCACTGCATGCATGACTCCTGAAGATGGAAAGATTAAAATGGATCATATGCAAGAGACCAGAAATGGAGGATTGCGGAAATCTCGAAAGGTTACAAGGTTGAAGAAGGTTACAGTGGTTGGGTAGAATAAAGGATAGGGGCTTCTATAAGGTCTAGAATCCATCAAATGTATTTAATTGGAAATGCTAACTTTGCCCCAAGAGGTGTGTGTAGATGAGTAAAATTTCAATGGCTTGCGGTGCTTCTGCAGTTTGCCCCTGATACAACTTACCTTTTGCTAAGTATCAGTCTCCTAATGTGATAGCTGCATGCTGTGAATATTAGATTAGATTAGATTACATTACAGTGTGGAAACAGGCCCTTCGGCCCAACAAGTCCACACCGACCCGCCGAAGCGAAACCCACCCATACCCCTACATTTACCCCTTATCTAACACTACAAGCAATTTAGTATGGCCAATTCACCTGACCCTGCACATCTTTGTGACTGTGGGAGGAAACCGGAGCACCCGGAGGAAACCCACGCAGACACGGGGAGAACGTGCAAACTCCACACAGTCAGTCGCCTGAGGTGGGAATTGAACCTGGGTCTCTGGCGCTGTGAGGCAGCAGTGCTAACCACTGTGCCACCGTGCCGCCCACTATGTTTAAGCTGCTTGTGTGTTGTGGTTTACTGTCGATGCTTGTGGTGAGTGCGTTTCCTCACTTGTTTGGTAAGGATGTTACCAGTCAGTGAAGTGGGTATCAGAATGCCAGCAGCATCAAATCTGACCCTTAGTGTGTCCTACTAAAGACAGCAACTGCTTGTCAGTGTGTGTCCAGTGCCTTGCTAACTTTGGTAACCATCATGGTGCAAGAATACTTTTGATAGTGTATCTATATTTATATAATATGGAACTATGCATGCTATTATTGACAGGTTTTATAACAAATGTCTATCCTGCCTTAAGTTGGACGATGAGCAAATTTAGGATTGCCCCAATGAAAGGTTACTCGACCTGAAATGTTAATTGAGATTTCCTCTTCACAGACGCTGGCTTGCTGGATGTTTCCAGTACGTTTCCTTTAACAGTCAAATTTAAGGCATCTTTTGGCATTATGCTCAGGTAAAATCTTCCCTGCCAGTTCTCAAGCTCTTGGGATGTAACTGAAAGCTGGACACTGGAATCTGGAAGCAACATGAACACCATTTAATAAAATAATGTAAATAATTCATTTTATTTTGGCTAGGACAGCTTATTTTTCCCTTAATTTATTATGAAGTATTCTCCAGCTAGGCATTGGGCATAATGCCAGCTTGATTAGGTGAGTGCAAAACCCTGGCCTCAAGCAAATAGCATTGCACCTACTTGCCTTTTTTTTAAGCATCCTTTTTATCCCTTTGTTAACAATACAGCCCAGGACAGAACCTCACCAATGCCCCAGCCACTTTAAGAGAGAACCAAGAAGAATTTATTTTGTGGCAGCCCTGTTGCCTTTGTTTAGATTTCAAAACCAGTTTTGTTTTTTCACACCGATATCAAGGGATTGCAGGGGTTGAAATGTGCAATGAGCAAATGCTATCAGGTCGATTTGCATGGAATTTTTGGCACGAATTTTCGAGCTTAATCGCTTCTCCCAAATCAGTTCCTACAGTATTTATTTTATTTATCTTAAGATCTCATTACGCTGTAATGGAGGTAGTGAGGTTTGCAGGGGTTGTGTTTGTCTTGTTTTGCTATATTCCATCGCATTTCATAGGCACAGCTGTGGTTGTCTACTTTTGGCGTTTGGTTCTAGTTACAACAGTTATAGAGTTATAGAGTCATAGAGATGTACAGCCTGGAAACAGGCCCTTCAGTCCAACTCATCCATGCCGACCAGATGTCCTAAATTAATCCAGTCCCATTTGCCAGCACTTGGCCCATATTTCTCAAAACCCTTCCTATCAATATATCCATCCAGATGCCTTGTAAGTTTTGCAATCAGACCTGCCTCCACCTTCCTCTGGTAGCTCATTCCATACATGCACCACCCTCTGCATGAAAAATATTGCTCCTTAGGTCCCTTTTAAATCTTTCCCCTCTCACCTTAAACCTATGCCCTCTAGTTCTGGACTCCCCCACCCCAGGGAAAAGACCTTGTCTATTTACCATTTCCTTGCCCCTCATGACCTTATGAACCTGATGGTCAGAAATAAAGAGTAGGCCATTCAGACCAATGAGATGACTTTTCTTATTCTGTTGTGGGATATGGGTATCATTGACTGGGCCAGCAATTATTTGTCCTAGCTGCCCTTGAGAAGATGGTGGTGGTGAGCTGCCTTCTTGGAACCACTGTAGCCCCTAAGCTGAAAGTCAACCCACAATGCTCTTAGGGAGGGAATTCCAGAATTTTGACCCAGTGACAGTGAAGGAACAGCGATACATTTCCAAGTCAGGATGACGAGTGGCTTGGAGGGCAACCTTCAGATGGTGGTGTTCCCACCAACTTTCCAGCCTGCCCCAATAGCCGTGACTCCCTTGTCTGCCTCAGCTTTGGATATATTCAGTGATCCAGCCTGCACTGCTGTCTGGGGAAGAGACTTGTAAAGACTAACATTTCTCTGATAGCACGTGTTTGAATTTTGGAATGTGATCACTCTAAAGGGTATATTACAAAGAACTGCATGGATTGGATGACTCAGAAATTGATTCATTTTGTTATTATAATTATTATTTTACTTTGTGGGAGTATCCTCCCACCCCTCTTCATTTCACACTATCAAATATTTTGGGCATTTTATTTGCACTGATTCTTTAATGAAGACTTGCATGAATATAGCAGCACACCGCGAGACATCTCAGAGTTAATGAAGTGCTTTTGAAGAGTTGTCATCATTATTATGTTGAAATTGTGACAGCCAGTTTACACACAGTGAGCACCAACAAACAGCAATGTCTTATTGATTATTTTGTGTATTTTATTCCATTCAAGCCCTGGAGTCTGATTTGAACTGAGAACCTTATGGATCAGAGGTGATGTTGCTCCCAACTGAGCAACGACTGATTTTATGAAAGTCATCCCACGGCAATTATTTTTGACCCCTTTTAAATTGGTCATGATACTCTGAGGGGAGTTTGCACCACTTTATGTTATGGTGTATTTAAAAGTGCAGAGTTTGTGATAATCATTGGGCTTTGATCAAACAGCACCAGGGACTGATTGGGGGAGTGCATTCGCTAATGAGAGCGGAAAAAATTCAGACTCTCACGATCTGCCAAGTACAGCAGTTGCTTGTCAGCCTGAAGTGATTTGGCCTGTGTTATCTAAGCACCATTTCTCATTTGGATTCCTTTCAAATATTCATTTTCTTTAAAGGAGTAAAAGGTTGAATTAAGGACGTTGCTACAATGTCATAGGATGATGAAGTTGTGAATGGTGAGGTGAGGCGAGGGGAGGGGAGACAGGTGTGACCAACCACGCTGGTGTTGGCCGGTGTCGGAGGTCTTTCTGCAGGAATCGAGATGATCAGGATCAGGGTCAGACAGAGAAGGAGCAAGGCCATAGTACTGATACATCTGTTGGTATGAACCTATTGGTTTGTAATTAGTCTGAAGTTTAATTCTCATTCGTTCCAAGAGGCAGTGAATGTGGATTAGCTATTATGAATCTAGTGTTGTGTGAAATTATTTGGTGGGATAGCGATCATTGGTTTTGTTCACAGTCTGCTCATTGTCAAATCCTCCTATTTCTTTCACACACTGGAATAGCGATGTTGACATTTGAGAAATAAATGACATTTTGTCGCAGAGATTTAAACCTCTTCAGAACATAGACTGTTAGATCTGAATTTTGGCCAAGCTTCAAAGAATTGTCAATTGAGATGAACCTCTCCTCAGTTGCTTGCTCTTCATTTTCTCGTTAAAATGAGAAAACTGCTTCAGAACTTTCACTGTCTTTGTCCTTGAATCAGAAATTTAGAGATTTATCACCACAGGGAGGATTTAGAGTTCATTATTGATGAATCTAGGCATTTGTTGAGGCTGAATTTTGCACTTCCCCAATTTCCTGCTTTTCTCCTCCTCACTCTCTTATTCTCTCTCTTACACATTTGCATCTCCTTCTCCCTCAAATTGTCTCACACTCTCACACACACACACACACACACAATCTGTGAGTAACACAATCTGCGTCCTTCATTGTTCCCGCCTGCATTATGTGTATCACCTCAGTATCATCAGCCCTATCGCATCGGAATTACAAGGTGCTGATCCGGGCTGCTTCTCCAGTGTAGTTCTGAGGGAGAGCTGCACTTACACAAATGCTGTCCTTCAGCTAAAATCTTAAACTGAAGCTCCATCTGTCTGAGTGGATGTTGACGATCCTGTGGTACTGTTCCAAAGGGGAGCAAGGGAGTTCTCCTGGTGAACTATCCAACATTTATCCCTCAATCGATATCACAATCATGGTGGTCATGAGAAGTGATTTCATTCATTCGAGGGATGTGGGTGTCACTGGTTGGGCCTACATCCCGAGTTGCCCTTGAGAAGGGGAGCTGCCTTCCTGAACCGCTGCAGTCTGTTTGGCTCATTTATACCCACAATGCTGTTAGGGAGAAAATTCCAGGATTTTGACCCAACGACACTGAAGGGAATGGCAATATATTTCCAAGTCAGGATGGTGAGTGACTAGGTGGGGAACTTGCACATTAAGGTTTCTATTAAGTTTGCTCCTTCCAGAAATGAAGTGAAGCTTTCAGATTCTGAAAACAGATTACCTGGTCATTAGTGCCGATCTGTGTGCAAACTGGCTGCTGTGTTTCCTACGTCTCAGCAGTGATTATACTTCAGCAGTACTTTGTTGCCTGTAAAATGGTTTGAGATAGCTGGTGATAGTGAAAAGCGCTATGTAAATGCAGGGCTCTTTCCTGGTGAAGTTCAGTAATGGAACACAACACAGTTGTGTGGACTGTACCAGACAGGAGAGCATAAAGCTCAGGCAAGAGACTCCAGTCTCTGGGCTCAGCAAACAGCCTCTCGAGATCTTGTGTGGCAATCGCAATCTTATTTAGGACCGCTTTGATTGAATTGTAGCTTTGTAACTCCCTGCCAAACATATACCTGGTGTGGATAAATCAGCCCTGCCCTGTCTCTAAAGGCTGCACTGCCGTGAAATGATTGTGAGGCCGGGGCTGATTTATGGCCAGCACTGATGCAGTCGCTAGTACAGGGGGATGCACACGGGTTTGCACTAATCAATACTGTGACTGATTGGCTCATATATCAACAATGAGTTTATACCATTCTGACTCTAATGAGTAGTTTAGTAATTTGGCTTTGCCATGGGTGAATAGTGCTCCTCATAAAATTTCATGCACAAGCTAAGGGAGAAGATTCCACTTTAACCCCCTCAGTCTTTGTGCAAATGGAGGTATATCTGCAATCAATGCCAAGATCTGCAGCCGCCTCCTGGATGAAAGGCTTCCGCCTGATTTACTCACTCCTCTTTTCCTTCCAAGAAAGAAAATAATTAAAAGCAGTTATCTGATGTCGAGTTTGGGCTTTGCAGGGAAAGTGTGCAGTCAATTATTGATGGGCTGCTGATAGCTGCAGTGTCAGTGTGTCTCAATGATTTGCTGCTTGGGTGACATTTTGAGTGAATTTTAATCGGAATCTGCATTGGCAGGAAGCCGCCATTCAATCGACAGTATTAGCAGCTTGGAAGTGAATGTCAGTAAATTTGTATTATCTCATCAATACATACTGCAACACCACACCTCAGTGCTCCCCATCGAGAGTGCACGCCACACACAGGATCACTGATCCATGGAAGGGAAAGATTGCTTTGTGATTGCAAATGCCATTGTGGTTCCATGTACTGGAAATGCAGTACAGTCACTGGGCTTATTTATTGCTAGAAGTAATATTGTAGGCAAGCTGATGCACTTTAATGTTTTGTCATAAGCTTCGTGTCTAGTGCACTTAATCAATTATCTCACATTGCCAAGCACCAATGCCACCATTGTTGTGGCACACTGGTACCATCCCCACCTCTGAACTAGGAGATCTGAGTTTGAGTCCCACCTTCTCCAGAAGGGTGTAATAACATCTCTGAACTGGTTAATCTGAAAATATCTAAATATGCCCACTGGCTCCCAATGCCCGCTGTCTGCACAGCTCAAGTTTGGGAGAACATGATCAACTGCATTGCAGCTTGTTTTGCAAGGCTTCACGTGGTCACAATGCGATCATCATGAACTGTACCATGCTAACTACGTTTGGATAGCATAGTTTATCCTGTGAAAGCCGCAGTGAAGAAAGAAGGAGCGATCTTCTGTTTATGGAGCAGCTTTCCTCAACCTCTGAACGTCTCAAAGTATTTTACAGCCAATTAATTTATAATGGTGGAAACACGGCAGCCAATGTGAGAGCAAGATATCGTGGATAATGTCCACATACTCTGTTTTAGTCGATGTTGATTGAAGGATAAAAGTTCACAGTGGAAAGACCCTGCTTCTCTTTGAAATATTGCCATGATATTACCAATAGCTAAATCTTTTTAAGCATTTAACATCTGTAAATCCACTTATGGATAAACTCCAGAAATGTAACAGGAAGATGTTTATGAAGCAACAAATACCTATTTGTTGTGTCTGGTGTAGAATTCCTATTGAGCTAGATACAGGAAGGGTTACTGAGGTGAAAGTTCCTGACTATGGGCATGGCTGATAGGTTCAGGTCAATTAAATATTTTGCACATCTTTTTAACAGAAAAAATCTAATACCATGTTATAATCCCAAGTGCTGGTACCAGTGGAAACCTGGCTTGATAGATCATATGCTTCTTTAGTTTGCTGACGTTTTGGTTAGTCACTGAGACATATTTAATGAGGCTGCAGATTTTCTTTAACCGCAGAACAGAAGTTTATTAAAACAAAACAAGCTATCATAATGAGAGTCCAGAGAAAATACAAACCTTTCTCAGTCCTTAACTGATTCCTGACTATTTCTTTTCTGTGGTCTGTGAACTCAATTTGGTATGTTCTTTCCAAGTCTGCCAATGTGAACGGTTCACAAATCTGAGAGGCCACAGTTCTAATAACCTGCATGTTTCTAACTAAATACTCCTCATTTGAAAGTCTCACAAACTAAATCCTTCTGCTGAGGTAAATTATTCTCTGAACTGCTTTTAGGAGGGAAAGCTAAGCTAGCTTCTATGCTGGTGCCTTCTGAACTGAACTGAAAGACTTGTTTCTAACCTGAATTAACTTACTTATTCTAGATTCTTCTGAAAATAAAGCTGATTGCCTTGCATGTTTGCTGTACCTGACATAAACACAATAGTTTAAACATCTTTCTATCAACATGACATGGGTTTGCAATCACCTGCTCTTATAGACATGCTGGATTAGGGGTCACTCTTCTGACAGGACTCTCTGTGCTTTGTATTTTGGAAAGGAAATCCTTAACAAAATTAACCAACACCCATGTGCCGCCATTTTGGAATCCAAAGTCCAAATATGACATGAAGATGTACATAAATTGCACACCTTTCATCACAGCTGACTCAAAGCTTTCAACAAAAGTGAAATGGAAAACTGGAATAAAAATTATAAACGCCCACTGTTCAGTCGATTTACCAGCATCTTTGGAGAGAGAGAGAAAAAGAGTGACAAAGACTCAGTTAAGCTTTCAGACCAGTGGCCTTTCATCATGAGCAGCTGTTTATTTTCATGTTACTGAACCAAACCCTTCAACTAAAAATTCTCACTTAATGGCCCATATACTTTATTTCTCTTCGGCCATGGTTTTGGTGATTTTTATGTATGTTTTGCATTTGTAACAAATTCTTAAAATGTGCTGCGATATCTGTGCTGCTGCAATAAGTGGCTTGATGTTAAATTTTATCTGACAGTGTTCCTGTGAAGCGCTGTGGGAACTTTATTTATTGAAGGCACAACAGATTGCATTTATATAACGCCGTCCTTTGGATCAGGTTGTTTCCTTTTGGGGTTATGCCTATTGCTTTAAAATGTAGTGAAGTATAAAGCTGGTTAAATTGTCATTCACTATTCTGTTCGCATTCAGCATATAATGGGTCAGTATAAGACTTGAGGAGGATTGACAGATAAACAGGGTATGAATGATTAGCAGCTCCCAACCCCCTCATTGTGCTCGCGCACACACACACACACACGTGTGCATGCACGCACACACACACCCATTTGCTCCCATTGTCCCTCAGTGAGCGTACAGTGGCTAAATCCGATGCTATTGGTAATGTGAGCTGGAATGGAAAGTAATCACCACACTCTGTGCAAGCCTCTCTGTTCATGTATTATCTGTGAGATTCTGCATTAACTTCCTGAGAAGCCAGCTCTAAGTGAGGCACAATTATGGATGGCTTTAGCTGCAGGGAGCCTGTGCTGTGCCTGGAATGTTACAAAAATGTTAATAGTGAACAGGTTCTAATCATTCCTTGATACAAAAATAAAATGTCTGGCAGGCGATGTATTGCACATTTAAAATCATTAAATATTTAGAATGTAATAGCCTGGGACGTATTAAGGGTAAGAAAGGATTACTTGGTTGTGTTAAATGGCACTCAGAGAAATATGTTAACTCTTCTTCGCTTGCTGCTCTACAGACTGAATGGGAAACGTGCTTGGAAAGGTTTTAATCATTAGCATGTGCCAGTTTACATGTTGGCACACTTCCAGTTCTATTGTCATGGAGCCGTAAAGGTTGGCATATGGGTGAGAAAACCCTTGCTCCTGTTTTCAGGCAGTCACCATCTCTGTGACACTGGCATTGATTAAATGTGCAAAATTGAGGCAGCACGCCTCTCTATACAGTTTGCCTTCCTGCATCTTGAGTGTTACTACAACATGCGCTGCTAATATTCCTTGAGGTGTGCATCACTGAGAGTGTGTTCTTCCCCATACGAAGCTGATTATTGGTTGTGTTTCTGTTGATATTGTGCAGAATGTTAGAGTGGGGGGCAGTCATCAAATGAACCCCTTGATCAGTTCTAATCCCCAGTCTGTATTTCCTATTCACATTTCTTATCCCCAAACTTTGTGTCCCTTCTTTTCCACTCTCCTCCCCCCTTCTTCCCCTCCTCCTCCCTTTTCCCTTCCCCTCTCGCTTCCCTCCTCCTCCCTTCCTCCTCCTTTCCCCCCTCCCTTCCCTTCAACTCCCTTCCCCTTCTCCATCCTCTCTTCTCTCTTCCTGTCTGCCTGCCCCCTGTTTTCCCTTGCTCTGCCTCGGAACTCCCTCTGCCATTCCCCTCTCCCTCCTCATCCTTTTTACCCTCCAGTTCTCCTTCCTTTCTCCCCTCCCCTCTCCCTCACAGGCTGCTTTGGCAGTATTAAATGCCATTGTGTGGTAAAGTCTAAGAAAAAAGATTCCTAGAATACTATAATAGTATAATGGAGAGATTGTATTTACCTGGAAAGATAGAATGGTCTGAGGTTCTTCACTCTCGGAGAAAGCTATGGGGTGAGTTGATGGAGGTGTTTACAATTCTGAAAAGTTGGACTCAGGTCGATTTTAAGATGTTTCAACTTGTCAAGAACCAGAATAAAGGCCTGCACACATAAAGTTCCCATGAATTGTAATTCTGGGGAATGTCTCCGTGCAGAGGATATTAGAATATAGGGCACAATATCACATGGCTTAGAGACAACCTACCCCAACGCGTTTTTGGGGTGTGAGATAAAAACATTGGGAAGAAAAGAGAAGGAGGGTATATTGATAAGGTGAGCTGAACAGGGTGGGAGGAGTTAATGTGGAGCATTAGCATCTGCAGGGACCAGATGGGGTGCAGTGGTCTGTTTCTGTGCTGTCAATACCATGTAACACTGAAACTTTGTAGAGCTTCCTTTACACAAGACAAAAGGCTAACTCTGGCTGGAAACATAACAAGCAGATATTTTTGAAAAGAGAGATATTTCGATGACAATGCCAAATTTTGATCTATCTCAACAATTTATCCTGCAGAACTCTCCTGTGATGTAAATTGTTGTGATTGTTTGAAATTTGGTATGCATTCATGTGGTTGTATTTTATTGAACAGGAGTTGGGAAAAGGATTGTTTTGAGACTGTATCAGCCAGAGTAATTTTGAAAAGTGATGGAGATGAGAGTGAAATGTCAGTGGGGCAGAGGCAGTGGGTAAAGATCACACTGTCACAGGCCCTATTTGAAATCTATCAGCAAGATGGATCAGCTTATTAGAGAAGCACTAAGCTATGTTCATCGGAGGAGGTATACATCATCATCGTGATAGTTTCTGAAAGTGAAACAAAGAAATAAATTCTTCCCCTCTACACTTAACAAACATGAAACCAGAAACCATCAATCCTCATTTCCCAGTGATGCTTGCTAACCCACACTGCCTATTCATTTTACAATAGCACCTGTGAAAGCAAAATTATGGAAGGTGTGGGGAGATGGAAATTGGGAAACAGACAGAGATTTATAATGTAACAGCCATAATTGGAGTGGCCTAGAGGGGTTAGGGAGACGACAAATCACAGTCAAGCCTGCTGAGATCGAATTTATTTTATCCTCAGTAGTTTGGCCAGTTAAATGTTGGTGTATCAGTTAAGAACAGGTTTAGTTACTGGTTTTGTTGGGGACATTCTGCATCCTGTTGGCAATACAATGATCAGGACTCAGAATGGTGAGAACTAGCAAGCATCAGGGGATTGGCAAAGGTGGAAAAGCTATTTCATATAGCAAATGGCGAGGATGCAGAATGCACTGCCTGAGAGAGTGGCGGAGGCAGGCTCAATCCTGGCTGTTAAAAGGGAACTGGCTCAGTATCTCAAGAGCAATTTATTGCAGGGAAAGTTTGAGGGAATAGGAATGTCCAAGTTCCCCTTGCAGAGTGGCAGTGTGGAGATGACAAGCCAATGGTTTGGGCTCTAACTATCCCTTGATTGTAGGGGGCAGTGTGTGGGTCCAGACACCTTGGGACATTGTACATTGTATAAACATGTGTCATCGGTGAATGGTTGCGGGATGTTACTGGGCTGCAATCGTTTCTCTCTGCTGATGAGCTGCTGTGGAGCACCTTTGAATTTTGCTCAGTACAAGAATCAGCATATTGAGGCAATGTGGTTAAAAATCTGGTCCAGCTCCATCTCAATGCGTGCACTGACACTGATGGCCTCAGACTCTGTTTTATGGAGGTATTTAGTTATTCAGCATTTCACAGTGGCACTGTGCTCCAGCATAAAATGTGTACCTAATCATTTGTTTAAGGTTTCTCATTTCGCTGAGATTTGCACACAGTGGATTTGATTTCCATCGCTTTTCCTTTCCTGAACTCTTTAGGGTTCAATTAAATGGATTTGGACAATTTGCGTTAGTATTCTGTTATTCTAAGCAATCCCTGAGATGTGGCCTTAATGTGTGGTTTGATTTGAATTGAGTTTTGGCTTACTGATTGCAGATTAAGTGATGGTTGTTGTCAAGAGAGCTGTGTCGCTCTGTTCTTGTCCATTGGTTGTCCAGGCTCTTGTCAGGCCTCTGCCAATATTTCCCCTGCCACTAGCTTACAGAACTTACTGCCGTCAGCAGTTTTTATCTCTCTCCTATCTGGAGAGAGTCCATCGTTAATCAGGAGCTGGTCACGTAGGAATGTAGGACCTAGAAACAGGGTTAGGCCATTCAGCCCTTCATGCTTTCTGTGCCATTTGATGAAAGAATGGGTTGAGCTGGTTTTGATCTCACACCCACTTTCCTGTGTGCCTTCTATATTCATTAAAAATCACACAACACCAGATTCAATTGCTTGTTTATTGAAATTTTATCTAACTCTGCCTCATAAATTCAAGACCCAGCCTCCGGTACTTCCTGAGGAAGACAATTCCACGCTGTAGGGACCCTCTGAGAGAGAAAAGAAATTCTCATTAATTCCATCAAAGAAGGGGTACCTCCTAATTTTATATTGGACCCCAGTTCCAATCTGCCCCATGAGAAATCAATGTGCTAGTGCTCACCCTAACCTGTGCGCTAGAATCATTTATGTTTCAATCATATGATGAACTTGCGAACAAAAGCTGGTTGTTCCATTTCAAACGTCTTGCTGAATTAGTACCAATGGACCCTCTTGCACGCACACACACATGCGCACAGAGACCCCTTTGTGAAACCATTCTAAATTTTCCTTTGTGCAGTTTGACTGCAAATGGCAGTGTCAGCTGTGACTCGACCCCTTCCCTATGACTGACCAGGCTCTGGGCTGAAGTCCTAGTCCAGATGTTGAGTACAGCATACAACAAGCCCAGGCTGACGTTCCAGTGCAGTGCTGAGGGATGGCTGCAGTGTCTGAGGTCTCTTCTTTCGGATGTGACATTGAACTCAGGACCTGCTCAGGTGAATAGGGAAGGACAGGGACCCGTTGCTTAAATCAACATCACGAAATCTGGTCATTCTCACATTGCTGTTGGCTTGCTGTGTGCAAATTGGTTTAAGTGTTTCCTGCATTACAGCTGTGACTTCAGTTCAAATGTACGTCATTGACTGTAAAATGCTTGAGGTGTTCAATGGTTTTGAAAGGCACTATGTCGACAGGATGGGATGGTGATGTCCCTCTGATAGAGGGTGGGGATGATATGGTGGCTCTGAAGAGTTGTGTATCCATGAGGCTGTGAGGATGGTTGAATAGCAGGGTGACTAACTCATGTAAGAACATCAGGGACATTGGCATGACTGCAAGAATGAGGGAGGAGGTGGACTGTGGCATGTAATGAGCCCGTTGGTGTGTGTTGGGGTGGGGGCATCTTTTCGGTTAGATGTTAAACTGCGGTCATTCAGGTAGACAGAAAAGGAGCTATTTCAATTTGATCTTCAGTTTGCACAGACTATGCTTCCTGCAGTTCTTCTTCCCAGTTCCCTCCCTAATATTTTTTTTAATTAGGGGAATTGTCGTCAATGCCCTGGAGAAGATGACTTGCCTTTTTTAACTCATTCATGGGATTTAGGCGTCACTGGCTGGGCTAGCATTTGTGATCCATCTCTTGTTGCTCTTGTAAAAGTGGGGGGTGAGCTGCCTTCCAAAAGCACTGCCGTCCATGTGCTGTTGGTAAACCCACAATGCCTTTAGGGAGGGAATTCCAGGGTTTTGACCCAGCGACACTGAAGGAACAGCGATATATTTCCAAGTCAGGACGGTGATTGGCTTAGAGGGGAGCTTGTGGGTGGTGGTGTTCCCATGTATCGGCTGCCCTTATCCTTCCAGATAAACGTATTTGTGAGTTTGAAAGGTGCTTTTTAAGCTGGGACCCCCACAGTGCGGTTGAGGAATTCCCGGATTTTGACACAGTGACAGTAAAAAACAGTGATAGATTTCCAACTAGGTGGTTTGGTGAGGAGCCTCCTGTCCATTGAAGGTGCTCCCTATGAACTGCAGCAGTTCCAGAAGATGGCTGTAACCTCTACCACCACCTCAAGGGACAATTAGGGACAGCTACCAAACACTGGCTTCGCTGATGACATCCACATCCTGTGAAGTTAAAACAGAAGTGGAAACTATTTTGGAGTTTACGACAAACATCAAAGATACTGATCAAAGTTATGTTTCATCAGCTGGAGCTCTTTTGGGATTCAGGAGGTCATGCCAATGCAAATCTCTTCTTTCTTCCTTCCCGTTCCTCCTTCATTTCTCTCTCCCTCCCACAGACATCATTCCAATCAACAGCCGATAGTTTTCTGACTTGTCACAAATCCATGATTATGCTACGCCTGAAGCACACAGATAGTCTTCAGTAATTCTCGTGGCAGTTTTGCCCATACAGTACATGTCCAGTTCTGTCATCTCGTGCTTCTTTTGCTGCCTTCCTGCATTTTAATCAGACACAACCTCAATGTAACTTAGTGATTCAGGCGACTGCGGAGAAACGGACAAGCTGGGGATAAATGAGGGCTCAACACTGTAGCTTCCATCCAGCAGTCTCACTGGGGGACCAGCACCTTTGGTTGTTGCTGCAGGCTGAGACTTGGTTAACGTTTTGACCATACTGCTGCTTTATTTTTAAATACCATTACATTCTCCTGTAGGCCATCTTTGTCTCTGTCTATTATCCAAAGTTAGTAGACAAAGCTTCTCTGTTAAAAATTAGACAGCGAAACTGCATTGCACAGCATTGTGGCAGCAGTGTGTACCATCTACAGGATGTGCGGCAGAAATTCAACCAGGAGCCTTTCACAGCACCTTCCAACCTCACAACTTCTACCACCTAGAAGGACAAGAGCAGCAGATGTGTGGGCATACTGCCATCTTCAAGTTCTCCTCCAAACCACACAACATCCTGACTTGGAAATATATTGCTGTTCAGCTCAAGGGCAATTTGGAATGCATCAGTCTTGCCAGCAATGCCCACATCCTGTGAAAAGAATTTACAAAAAGTTAGGTCCTGCCCCTTTCATTGGTTCCTGGGCTGGAGTCCTACTAAGCTTGATGTGATGCAAGTCTGCTGTGCCTGCAGGTCTAATATAAAATAAAGCAGTGCAGTTTCAAGTAAATCGATGTCACAAGTTCACTCCAATTGACAAAAATTCATTGGAAAATGTGGAGAATAGAGACATAGCCAAGTAACAAAAGGCATTCTCATAGTGCATGTTTGGCCATTAGCTCATGTTGCTGACACTTACAGAGTCATAGAGTCATACAGCATGGAAATAGACCCTTCGGTCCAACCAGTCCATGCCGAACATAATCCTAAACTAAACTAGTTCCACCTGCCTGCTGCTGGCTTATATCCCTCCAAACTTTCCTAATCATGTACTTATCCAAATGTCTTTTACATGATATAATTGTGCCCGCATCCACCTCAGGAAGTTCATTCCACACGCGAACCACCCTTTGTATAAAATTTGCCCCAATGTCTTTTTTAAATCTCTCTCCTCTCACCTTAAAAATGTACTCCCTAGTCTTGAAATCCCCATCCGAGGGAAAAGACACCTACCATTAATGCTATCTATACCCCTCATGATTTTATAAACCTCTATAAGGTTATCACTCAACCTTCAACGTTCCAGTGAAAAAAGTCACAGCCTGTCCAGCGTTTGATTCCCTCACACAGTCATCATTTGCCTTGGAGAATGAGTGTCCAGCACTGTCTCCTTCCACAGTGAGGCTTGTCATAATGAGAACATTGCCCTTGTGTTGGTGAATAAATGAAGTGGAGTGGCTGCATCATAGAGCTGCTCATGAAAAGATCAACGCAGGGCTTCTTCAAATTTATTTAGAATCATTGGAAAGAGGTTTAACAGACTCACAGAAACAGGAAAGCTGACTGGACTGATGTGCAAATATGTAGCTGATAGAAAGAGAGACAGATGTAAAGGAGAAAGACCTCACATGCTATTGTATGGCTTGTTCATTGTCCTCTTCTAGGCCAGATGGTTAGATGGTCTGGACATTGGACAAATAGTTCAGTCAGTCACTTGGAGAGAATCCTATTGAATGAATTAACTTCCTCTGCCTTGGATTCTGATCTTGCTCACCTTGATCACAAATAATCACTTGTCTTTTTTTCATTTTTAAAGATAGGAGCTATCCAATATTAGCAGGTGTCTAAAAACTGCCGGTATAGTTTTGAATTTGCAAAACTTTGAAGAAGGTGGAGCAAGGACTTGTGGCATCCTGGATGTAGTCTCGGCTGATTACTGTTGTGTCCTTGGCTATTATCGGTAGAATGTGCCCAGTGCAGTGTGACTTCAAGCTGATTTGCTGTGTTCAAAACAGGAATTGTGTGTGGAATCCTCACTCACTCTAATGCGCTGTATATAAATGAGTGTTTTGAATTTCTTGCCTCACTTTTGAAGTAGTATAGAATCCATTGCCATGGACATCAGTACAGAGCATTGTTCAGCAAGGCAGATGCTGCTGATATCCCCCAGCACTCTGTTTCACCCTCAGTGGACTGATGTCTCCATTTCTCTCGCACGATCCTCTAGTTTGTACTGAATTGTGTGAGGATACTTTATGTATCCTTAACTTGGGGTCAAACAGGACTGAGGCAGGACTATCTCCTCATTTAAAACACACACACAAAAAAAAACAGACATTTCTGGAGGTCTGGCAGCATCTGTGGAAAAAAAAGACAGAGTTGATGTTTTGGGTCCAGTGACCCTTCTTCAGAACATAAATTCTCATTTACTACCCTCACATCTGCCAAGGCGAGGATCTTTTATCCCTTCTGCGTGGCTTCATGCAAACCTAGTAAAAGGGCTGAAATAAAAGCAAAATACTGTGAAAGCTGGAAATGTCAAACTGAAACAATGTGCTGGAGAAACTCAGCAGGTCTGATATTATCCATGGAGAGAAAAACAGAGTTAATATTTCAAGCGTGATGCCTTTTCGGAACATGATGCAGTTCCAATGGAGAGAAATTGATTTTGAACAATTAACTCAGTTTCTCTCTTCAGTAGAAGAGTAATTAATGTTCAACCAACTATATGCTGAAACTTAGTTTTCCCCTTGTAGCTGTTTGAACACTCCATTGTATGTATGGATAAACTAAGGTGTACAAAGATATACATTTCCTCCCACCTTCAGCTTGATCTGAAACAAAAGCAGAAACTGCTTGTGAAAGGCAGCATGTCTGGCAGCATCTATGGGGATCTGTTCTGATGACGAGTCACTGTACCCAAACAATTAACGTTATTTCTGTCCACAGATGCTGCCAGACCTGATGAGTTTCGCTAGCAGTTTCTCTTTTTGTTTCAGAATCTGCAGTATCCACAGTTCTTTGTTTTATCTGATTTGCTCAACTCCTCCTGTGAGATTGGTATCATCATCTTGATAAGAACAGGAATATCAGATCAACATTTAACCTGATCTTAACTTCTATACAAGGAATCCTTGTGGATTTACCAGTCAGTTCATACCAAAGAATCAATCAGTTAAATTTAACTCGTCAAATCACTTTGCATCTCAAAATTTGGATTACATCGACTTTTTTTTTAATGACTCGGCAGGAATGGCAGATTATCTTCTGAGAAAGGTTCATTTTTTTCACTCTTAAGTGTCTTCTTCAAATTGTAGGGTGGTGATGTAGTGGAAAGACTGTCTTCTTATTTTTCAGAATTTTTGATTGTAGACAAATGGGAAAATTATTTTTACAACCAGGGATTGTGAAAGTAATTGCTGCTTTTAAAAAGCAAGTTATTGAAGCTCATTAGATTGTTATATTATTGCAGCGTTGTTCATGCAAGACAGAGCAGGACCAGGGGATGTGGGCAAATTGAGATTCGGCCAGCAACAAGCCACTGATTGATTTATAGAATTGTGACCAATTAGAGATGACAAAGGCAATCAACCTGATAACAGCTATCTGATTGGTTCCTAAGTAGCTGAACAGCTTGTGGGTGTGCACAATACTGGCAGAAGCCAGGATGCTGCTTGGTTAGAGGGTATGAGCTATAAGGAGAGGCTAGAAAAACAGAGTCACTGTTGACTCATTTTTTTGATTAGAATCAGTCTAAACATTATGACACAGACAACAGCACACAGGGGGCTAACACCTTCAACACATTATCTGGGCTGACACCAATTGTGAAAGTTAACCTGAGAATGTAACTTTTTAAAAACATTTTGTGATTTACATATGAAAGAAGTGAAACTAACATGGTCATTCTAACATGAGAAACTTAACAAACAATCAAGATATTTTTCAATGTGTAATTTCAGTTACATCACACTGCAAATTTTTGCTATAGATTCTGTGTTACGATTGAGCCCTCCACAATCACCTGATGAAAGAGCATCGCTCCGAAAGCTCGTGCTTCCAATTAAACCTGTTGGACTATAACCTGGTGTTGTGTGATTTTTAACTTTGTCTAAAACTACGGTGCATGTATTTAATGTGATTGGGGGAAAGTTGAAAGGAGATATGAGGGGCATGTTTTTTACCCAGAAAGTGGTAGGAGTGTGGAAAGCTCAGCCTGGGGTGTGGTGGAGGCAGATTTGACAGGGACTTTTAAGAGATTTTTAGATAAGCACTTGAATATGCAAGGAATGGAGGGATATGGACGAAGGGCAGGCAGAAGGCATTAGTTAAATTTGGCATTATGTTCGGCACCACATCATGGACTGAAGGGTCTGTTACTATACTGTATTGTTATTAAACAAAAAAAAGTCTTTGGACTACTGCAAGAGCAGACGGTGAGCCTTACTCTCTGTAAAATACATAAAGGTTGAAGAAAGCCAGTTTATCTTCCCTCACCAGTTATAGAGTCATAGAGATGTACAGCATGGAAACAGACCCTTCGGTCCAACCCGTCCATGCCGACCACATATCCCAACCCAATCTGGTCCCACCTGCCAGCGCCCGGCCCATATCCCTCCAAACCCTTCCTATTCATATACCCATCCAAATGCCTCTTAAATATTGCAATTGTACCAGCCTCCACCACATCCTCTGGTAGCTCATTCCATACACGTATTGTTGTAAGCTGCGGCCTTTAACCAGTAAATAAGAGACTTTGCAGTTAGTGCTTCCTACAAAGATGTGAAAAGAATCAGGAGAAGAGACATTGAAGAATAGAAAATCTTGGCAAGCAAAAGGATCATGTCAGGAAGCCCCATGGACCAGGCCCATTGAACTTAAATTCTGCCAGCTGGTAAGATTTGAATCGTGGACCCCAGAATATTGGTCTTTGTTCCAGCAAAATCATCATTGCTGTCACACCTCACTTGGAAATCAAACCCCACTAATCCTGTCATAAAGTGCTTCTACACGGTTTGTTTCCCTTCACCCATCACACCAATGTATTTGTCGGTCTGTGCAAGTAGGGAGTCTTAGAAAGGAGTTAGAATTTTATCCAGTGGAGTTATAATTCAGCAGTCCATTGTTTACCTGTGGTTAAAATCTATTTATTTTGTAATAAATGGTAGATCTTGTTTAGTGTGGAAACCTGAGCTGTGTTTTCCGTCAACTTGGGTCTATCGGACAGGTAAATTGAGACTTGTTTATTTTGATGAAAATTTTAACAATTTATGACAGGATTAGTGGTGTTTGATTTCCAAGTGAGGAATGACGGTAATGATGGTTTTTCAGGACCTAAGACATAGCTAGTACTTTGGGGCCCATGGATCAAATCCTACCAGCTGCCAGAACTTAAATTCAACTAATAAAGGTCGAATTGAAAGCTAGTCTCAGTGCTGGTAACCATGAAATCATCATTGATCATTGTAAAGATCCATCTGGTTTACTAACATAATAGTGGACAGGGCTTGAACATGTAGCCAGTTTATAATTCCATCTGCACAAAATTAATGTATATGAGTGGAAGCCTAATTCAATGGTTTAAAACATCGATTCATGTTCTTCATTTAGTCTTTAATTAGTAATGCTTACAAAAGCACAGATGTGTTAAGGTTGAAATGTTTGCAACAGATAGGTGACACAGTGGCTCAGTGGTTAGCACTGTTGCCTCATAGTACTAAGGACCCCAGTTTGATTCCAGCCTCAGGTGACTGTCAGTGTGGCGTTTGTACATTCTCCCCGTGTCAGCGTGGGTTTCCTCCCACAGTCCAGAGATGTGCAGGTTAAGTGGATTGGCCATGCTAAATTGTACATAGTGTCCAGGTATGTGTAGGTTAGGTGCATTAATCAAGGGAAATGCAGGATTACAGGGATACAGTCGAGGGGTGAGTCTGCATGGGGGTGCTCTTCAGAGGATTGATGTCGACTCAATGAGCCAAATGGCTTGCTTCCGCACTGTAGGGATTCTATGATCTTTTATTTTTTAACCAGGTTTTAGAAGGGGAGGGATTAACAGTCAGTGAAGGTTTGTAAGTGTCCACTGGCTGACAGTTCTTTTACTCTCTCAGACCATCTCTACTTTTGCACATTTACATGGGAGCACCCCATGTGAGCTCAAGGATTCAACGAGGTAAAAACATTGACTGCAGATGTTGGAAACCAGATTCTGGATTAGTGGTGCTGGAAGAGCACAGCAGTTCAGGCAGCATCCGAGGAGCTTCAAAATCCTTGGGTGCTGCCTGAACCGCTGTGCTCTTCCAGCACCACTAATCCAGAATCAAGGACTCAACTGTTCACCTGCCTTCAGAATTTCTTTTTGAATTTTGTAGCATGGTCTACTGGAGTAACAGCAAGGACTCCAGAAATCTTACTTGAATTTAAAGTTTTTATTGCTCAAAAGACAGATGTGTTACTGAAGCCTTTCCTCTTGCAACATCAGGACAAATGCAAGAATGCCAAATTTCAAACAATTACAACAACTTGTACCACAGGAAGCAAAGGTTCATTGGCAAGTCGACTCTGATTGGCTGTGGTGTTTCCATGGAGAAGATAACATGGAACTATTGGTCCTCCAAGCTCCTGTAAGATTCAAAGATGTACAAGGCTTGAACATACTCCTTTTGTTTGCAGAGAATGTCTAGCAAGTGAAAATGAGCTTTGTTATGAGCTTGAGTGATTTTCTTAAAGGCTATGTTGGTTCTGATGCATGACCTCCTGAGGTGGTTTTAATAGCTTGAGGGGTTGGAAGGCTGAGGTAATAACACAATGATGAGGAATTTCTAAGAGTCCTTTTGGCTTTCGCTTCTCCTGTTTCTCCTAAGAGATGACATCACAGTGGTTGGCTTGGACAGTGCAAATGGTGAGGGAAAGCGTTTTCTTATGATGTTCCTGCAAGCTTGTGAGTGGGACAAGCTTGATGAACCATCAGATCTTTTCCTTACTGGCGGTTTTGTACACTTGACACTGGAATAAAAAGTTTTGGAAATTTGAGGTAAAACCTGAGTATGCGCAAGGAATTGGAGAAGGAAGAATGAAAAATGGAGAGGACTGCATGCAGTGTCAAGTGACAGAATACCTACACATATGATGTACTTTTGAAATCGGCCTTATTGTCCTAATACGTTATATGCAGTAGTATACAATACACAAGTTGCAGTGCGGCTGGTTGTCAGGTCTCCTACAACAGTTCCTTCTAAGTTCATACCCTACGACCTAGAAGGGCAAGAGCAGCAGATACGTAGAAAGACCGTCACCAGCAAGTTTCCCTCTAAGTCACACATTATCCTGACTTGGAATAATATCATTGTTCCTTTGCTTTCATCAGTTAAAGATCCTGGAATTCCATTCCAGTGGGTATTCTGCACACCTGAGGACTACAACAGGTAAGTAAGCAGCTCAGCACCTCCTTCTCGACACATTTGGGGATGGAAAATAAATGCTGACCCTGCCAATGAAGTTCACATCTCATGCAAGGAAATGATTTTTTTTAAAATTAAAAATATGTGTGGCGATGTACTTATTTGTTAATTTGGTAATTATGTGATTAAAGTATGTTGCCACAGGTAGCATTGCAATCGATGCCAAATGCAAATCGTTGGCAAAGAACAAATTGCTTCATTCATCCTTGGTGCATTCAGCGTCTTTCGTTCATCCATTAATGGGCAGGAAACCATTGGGTTGTTGTCGAGCTGGCTGGAGTTAAGTCTCCCAACCTCTCAGTCAGCCGTGATCATTTGCTCTTGGACATTCATTTTGCCCACTGCCCTGCCCCCCCCCACCCTTAATCACCCGTAAAACAGCACTGCTTTTATTTACTAACTCGCAGTTAAATGGCCTTTGGCATCCCTTTGTGTTGAACTGCCATGGTAATGGCCTGTCAAATAATTATTCAACTACTTGATTGTTGTAAATTGCAGAAATCTGTTACAATGTGGCTATAACCATTTAGCTAACCCTCTGAGGGAATGTACCAATTATTTATCGTGGCAGATCATATTTTACTAGAATTTAGTGTGGCTTGTTTCCTTTCTTTTATGAACTGTCTCCTGTACGTAAGGGGAAAGTTGTGTGTTTTTTATTCAGAGAGTCCCGAAATGTCAGTAAGCTGTGCCTTTCCACTGTACCATCACTTCAATGGACATCTTTCTGAATATAAGCTGACTGAAATACCTGACAGCAAAAGCCTGAATGCTTTAGTCTGAAATTCACCAGTCCGTGAAGGCATTTGTTCCAAGCAAGTAAAGCCCTTTGTAAAATCAGTGAGTAAAATGATTTCCTGGGAATGAAGAGCCTGTTTGGTGTTAATGTCGCACCAGATAATTACAGTTTTCTAAAGTCTCTGTTCAATCTCAGAAAATGGTCTCTTTTGAATTTGTTCTTGTGTTGCTCTGGAAGGTATATTTCGTACCCAATGTCTGTGCTCTACACTTTCAGACAAGCAGGAGATGAAGTATCATTTCCCCCAATCTGCCACAATAATGTATTTCAGTACCAGTCACTACTTGACATTTCATTTTCCATATCCGTCTTCCTGACTTGCATCGTCCTGAAATCTCGGTTGGTCTTGGTGTTGTTACCAGTACTTGTCCTGCAGGATCGTGTTCTATGCTTTGGAATCTACTCTGCATAGTCCTGTGCCTCACTTTTCTCCTTTAAGGTGGTTGTTAAAACCTATCTCTGCTACCAGGTTTTGGTTGTATCTCCTAATATTGTCTCAAGTGGTTTGCTGCAAACAAAGCGTGTCCCTGGTTCAAAATATTTGAGCAGTTTTGGGCCCTGTATCTGAGGAAGGATGTGCTGGCCTTGGAGGGGGTGCAGAGGAAGTCTACAAGAACGAAGATGTGGATGAAGAGCTTGTCCTATAAGGAGCGGTTGAGGACTGTGAGTTTGTACTTGTTGGAGTTTAGAAGGGTGAGGGGTCAATCTGAATAAAACTTAAGGAGTACTGGATAGACTGGGCGTGGAGAAAATAGTTCCATTTGTAAGACAAGTTAGGATCCAAGGTCAACAAATGCTGACCAGGCCACATTCATGAAAGAATAAATAAAAAGGAATAGATAAAAGAAGGTGCCAGCCAGTCCAAGCCTCCACTCCATTTACTTTCAATCATGGAATCTGTCCATATTTTCAATCACTCCAGAGTTCTTGCTGCTCTTCTCAGTAGTTCATTCCAAAGTTTATCACTTTGAATCTACATGTCACCCAACGACTGCCAGGTTAAATGTTTTTATAGAATTTTTGAAAAATTGTCATTTTTGAAAGGTCCTAAGCCAGACATGCTGTTTTTGATTCTGCAGTTTGGGAAAAGATTTGGAATGGAGCCACTCTGTTCCCACATGCTCCCAGTTTTAAATGGGTTCCATCTGCTTACTGGCATTGAAACAGGGCTTTCACTGCAACTGCTAAATATACTGCTTGATTTGTAAGATTTCTTTTCACTCATCTAACACCTTTGATGCATACTGCGTTTTGGGGACTTGCGGCCAAAGTGAGCTGTAGGATTTGAAGACATGGCCTTGGTCAACATGTTCATCAAACAGGTTAAATCAACACTCCGTCTGCTCGATCAGGATAGTGTCAAGGATCCAGTGGCCCTCTGAGAAGATGACAAGTGACCAGCCAACATTCCATTAATCAGCTTGGCAAATTGAGAATCCTGCTGGTGGCTGAATTTTCCCAGATGTCTTCTTCCATCATGCATTTAAAGCAAAGCTCTGGGAAAAAATATATGTATACATATTGTCTTTTCGGTTAAAGAGACAGCACAAGATAAAGAGTATAACTCTAATGGGGATGTATATGTGCATAATTCATTAAGGATGATAGGGCGGATTGAGAGAGCAGTTAATAAAGTATTCAATCTCCTTTTTAATAAGGGCATAACATACAAGAACAGGGAGGTTATGCTGAACTGACACAAGACACTGGTTCTGCCTCAGCTGAAGTATTGCGTCTAGTTCTGGATGCCACACTTTCGGAAAGATGTGAAGACTTTGGGGAGCATTCAGAAAAGGTTTATGAGACTGTTTTCAGGGATGAGGAATATCTGTGAGGAAGATAGATTGGAAAAGCTCAGCCTGTTCTCCTTTGATTGAAGTATTCCAAATCATGAGAGGTTTGAGGAATATTTGAAGGGATGGCAAACGAGAGGACACAGATTTAAAGAAATCAGTGAAAAATGCAGTTATTTACTGGACTGCACTCCTTGAGAGAGTATTCGAGGCAGGTTCAATTGAGGCATTCACAAGGGAATTGGACAGTTATTTGAAAGGGGAGATGTTCATAAAGACGTATTGCACAGAAACAGGTCTTTCATTCCAATTCAACCAGACATCCTAAATTAATCTAGTCCCATTTGCCAGCCTTTGGCCCATATCCCTCTAAACCCTTCCTATTCATATACCCATCCAGATGCCTTTTAAATGTTGCAATCGTACCAGCCTCCACCACTTCCTCCGGCAGCTCATTCCATACACGTACCACCCTCTGCGTGAAAATGTTGCCCCTTAGGTCCTTTTTAAATCTTTTCACTCCCTCACCCGAAACCTGTTGCAGCGAGAAAGTGGGAGAATGGCACCAGCTGAGATGCTCCTTTGCTGAGTCAGCACAGAACCAATACACCAAATAACCCACTCCTTCACTGTAATGATTCAGAGAATGTGTGAACTGGAGGTTGAGTTCTTCTCCAGAACTACGCCCTGTCATTTCCTCCCTCGGTGGCTGCATATACACCCACCAGTATTGGGCAGCGATCCGCCTTGAGAAAGCACAGTAGATGCTGGAAGCATTCCGCATATCAGGCAGAATGTATAGAGGAAAACAGAGTTAACATTTCATATCTGGGATCTTTTGTTCAGTCTGAAAGAAGTCAGAGATAGACAAAGTTTGGAACAAGTGATGGTTTTGGGGTAATGCAATGACAATCAAAGAGGAAGGTCTCGGATAAAGTGGAGGGCAGGGGAGATTAAATGACACCAGGTTGTTTGGTGCGAAAGCCGAAGAGAGTGGCATTGGGCAGGGTAAAGAAATAAATGGTGTGTCGAGCTAAGGTGGAATGGCTTGAAAGCCGCCACCTGAATGTAAGGTAAAGGATTAAAGAAAGCAAAAGAATAAAGAAAGTGGACTAAGATGGAGGCAGAGGTAATAATCGAAGGGTATTGAAGTTTCTGTTGATTCCGGGAGGTTGAAGAGTTCCAAAGTGAAAGATGATATGTGTTCCTTGAACTTCACTCGAAATGTTCGATGTGGGCTGAGTGTGAGCAAAGTGGAGATAACTATTCTCTTTCGGAAAACTTCATGTTTGACTCTTTTCATTGACATAACTGAAGTCTCTAACCCAATTACGGAATCACTTAAAGCTGCCTTTGTTTAGATTCATAGACTGCTCAGAATCTGAACTGAAATTGGGACCTTCCAGTCCATGGCAATCTGTTAGACAAAAGCATGTTGCAGATGCTGTAAATCTGAAACAAAACAAAGAATGCTGGAGAAACTCAACAGGACTGGCAGCCTCTGTGGAGAGAGAAACAGAGTTATCGTTTTGAGTCTGATATGGTGGCACGGTGGCTCAGTGGTTAGCACTGCTGCCTCACAGAGCTGGGACCTGGGTTCGATTCCAGTCTTGGGCATCTGTCTGTGTGGAATTTGCACATTCTCCCCGTGTCTGCGTGGGTTTCCTCCAGGTGCTCTGGTTTCCTCCCACAGTCCAAAGATGTGCAGGTTAGATGAATTAGCCATGATAAATCACCCTTTGTGTTCAGGGATGTGGAGGTTAACTACATTAGTCAGGGGAAATGTAGAGTAATGGGGTAGGGGAATGGGTCTGAGTGGGTTACTCTTCGGATGGTCGGTTGGACTTGTTGGGCCGAATGGCCTGTTTACACACTGTAGGGATTCAATGACTCTCCTTCAGAACTGTGTACTTAATGACTGCAGCAATTTGATTTTCTCTGGAGAACGGTCTCGAGGTTATCATCATCATTGGTGGTTATACTGCAAGGCCACCCTAGACAAGGACATTACAAACGATGAGGAGAGCGATGAAAAAGTGATGGCTTTTATGCTTTAGAAAACAATGGGGGGGGGGGGTTCAAGTGGAACAAAAGGGCAAGTTTGGAGAAGGTTGGAGGCCAAGGACGGTTAGACATCACAGATGTCAAAAGCAAAGGAAGTGCTAAAGATTTTACAGAAAGGAGAACGGGTGAGGTAGTGTAGGTGTTAATGGCAGGTTCTCAGACAGAGAAAACTGAAAGCTAAACCAAGAAAACCAAAACATTCGGATCAGGTTTGCATGATGAAGGTGTTAGGAGAGCAAATCGGGAGGGAGGCAGTGACGACTGGATCGAAGATGGGGAGATGATGGCCTTGTGGTATTATCGGTAGACTGTTAACCAGGAGGCAAGGAAATGTTCTAGGGACCATGGTTCAAATCCTGTCACAGCAGATGGTGGAGTTTGAATTCATTAAAAGTCTGGAATTAAGGATCTAATGATGACCATGAAACTATTGTTGAAAAAACCTATCTAGTTCACTCATGCCAATCCTTTAGGGAAGGAAACTGCTGTCCTTTCCTGATGACCTCCATGTGACTCCAGACCTACAGCAACGTGATTGACTCTTAACTGCCCTTTGGGAAGCAGGAATGGGCAGAAGTGCTGGTCGAGCCAGCAATACCCACATCCCAAATGAATCCAAAGAAGAGATTGTGCTCATTGTGCTCACTCGTAGAGTCATAGAGATATACAGCATGGAAACAGACCCTTCTGTCCAACTTGTCTGTGTCAATCAGATATCCTAAACTGATCTAATCCCATTTGCCAGTATTTGGCCCATATTCCTCTAAACACTTTCTATTCACGTACCCATCCAGATGCCTTTGTAATTTTGTAATTGTACCAGCCTGTTGCAAAATGCTGTTAGGTATGGGCTGGAGTCTTCACTTTACAAGAATGTCCAGGCTGGAGGTGATTTCATCATCTGACTGAAGAGTCCAGCAGAAAATCAGTAGAACTGACATGGTATGGTGTCAGTGTTGGTTGGGGGCAGCTTCTGCAGCTTTGCCAACTCTGACCTTCCTGTTGGCATATTAGCTATTTCAAATCTGAGGTAGATGTTCCCTAAACCATGCCAAACTAAATTTCACTACCTGCTGTGAGTGAGTCAGCTGCAGTGAGTTGGTTTGTAATGCCCTTGTCTAGGGTGGCCTTGCAGTATAACCACTATGATGATGTTAACCTCGAGACCGTTCTCCAGAGAAAATCAAATTACTGTAGTCATTAAGTACACAAACAAAACTCAGACTCCAGAGCGGAATTCAGATACTGCAAGAAGCTGGCCCTTTGCTTCTGGGTTCCAAACCAGCTCAGTTTGATGTGTAGTGGGCTAGAAGATTGCCATGTCTGTGGGGCCCATTGAGAAGTGCTATATAGCGCCCCCTCGCCCTGGAAATAGGTGCGTTTCAAGTCCTGTACTAACATCAATAACTGATGAGCACAGCTAAACTCATAGTTCTCCAATCTCAGCATATTTTGCCTCAGGAACTGATTCAGAGGGAATGTTCTTTGGAATGTATTAGCTCTCATCAAGCAAGTTAAAAAATCCTCTCACTACGTGATTTCATAACAATTATTTTTCTGCGTTTTTAATTACCGGAGCAATAAATATTTACTCGAGAAACATGATGCACACTTGTGATGTTCTGAAGTTCATTTTCATTATTAATGGTAATCAAACCACTCAGGTACAGAAGAACAATTAGTTCAAGAACATTTCTTCACAGTGGAATGGAGAAGAAATGATTGGAATCGTTGATTAGGAGTAGCTTAGGAATGTGGCTGCATTTCAGGCTTTGGCCTAGTTTATGATATTATAGAATGATGGAGCACAGAAGGAAACCAAATAATGCTCATTGTACTTTTGTGGAGTTATCCAATGACTTCCATTCTTTCCCAATAATTGTGCAAATTTGTTCCCTTCAAACGTTTATTCAACTCCATATTGAAAATGATCAGCTTCTGGCACACTTACAGACTGCATGTCATTGTTTACTGCGATTAGATTAGATTCCCTACAGTATAGAAACAGGCCCTTTGGCCCAACAACTCCACATCAACCCTCTGGAGAGTAACCCACCCCCCTACGCTATATTTACCCCTGACTAATGCA
This sequence comes from Chiloscyllium plagiosum, assembly GCF_004010195.1. Taxonomy (NCBI): domain Eukaryota; kingdom Metazoa; phylum Chordata; class Chondrichthyes; order Orectolobiformes; family Hemiscylliidae; genus Chiloscyllium; species Chiloscyllium plagiosum. The sequence goes on along the minus strand of NC_057718.1, from coordinate 14,926,490 downwards.
CCTAACATTATGGGCAATTTAGCATGGCCAATTCACCTGACCTGCACATCTTTGGATTGTGGGAGGAAACCCACACAGACACTGGGAGAATGTGCAAACTCCACACAGACAGTTGCCCGAGGATGGAATTGAACCTGGGACCCTGACACTGTGAGGCAGCAGTGCTAACCACATGAGCCACAGTGCCACTGTACTGAATGAAGAAAAACACTCTCGGATTCTCTCATCAATTGCCTTATCTCTGTGTCCTTTGGTTGCCAATGGTTCTGCAATGAAAATGATTTGTTCTGATTTACTCTGGAGAAAGAAACTGTCACGATTTACATCATTATTAAAATAATCTCCAATGAATCTTCACCACTCAAAGGGAAGCAATCCCAGCTCCCCTTGTCTCTCCACCTGGATCCCTGGTACTTAAATGTTCTCCCTCCACTGCCTCTCTGTGGCATAGAATCCTGTGACATGAATATCCTTTCCAAACAATTAACCGAGGCAACTTTGGTGCTTCTCTGTTCTGCAAGGCAGTTTTGGTACCAGGGTACATTTCTTCTGCCTGATGATGGGCTTTTGCCCGAAACATCGGTTTTCCTGCTCCTCGGATGCTGCCTGACCTGCTGTGCTTTTCTAACACCACTCTAATCTCGACTCTGATCTCCAGCATCTACAGTCCTCACTTTTGCCGACATTTCGTCTGCCGCCCCTTCTGCTCAACCTGGAAAAGTGCTTAGCTTGGCACAACACTAACAGAGATGACTTCATCACCACCCCCGTGATTTGTTGCCTGAACGTGATGTTGGCAGTGGTGGCACCAGACTTCTGACTGAAGAACTGTGGCAAGTCGGAATGTAAATGAGATGCGTAGGGGTGACAAATGACTTCAGGAGATTGGCCGAGTCACTCTGCTGAGTCTGGAGTAACCCACCATCCTTGTTGGCTGTCCTTCGATTTGAGAATGGTGTCCACTTAAAGTTGTGGATTTCTGCCATGGAGCTTTGTGTGACTGTACTGGCTGGTTCCTGAGCTCCAGATCTTTAGAATGAAGAAGTAGGAGCAGGAGGTGGCAGTTCAGCCCCTCGATGCTGGGGCAGGATGCATCACCAGTTCGTGGAATCGGGAGAACAGGATTTACTTCCTCTCCTTTCCTTCTCTGCTGCTGTTCAACGTCCTCATTAAAGCATTTGGACACAAAGTGTGGTGCAGCTTGATGGACTAGTTGTCACCATTTGAAACGGTTGGTAGCGAGTTCCAGGCAAGCTGGATCTTAAAAGTTGAAGCTGCTGTGCTTCGAGGGAAGTGACAGAGTGTATTTGAAGCCTTTTCTCTTTCCTCCCCGGGAACACTGACCATTTGAGTGTTCGGTGGATGGGACCTGATGGGGGAAGATTCTTTTCAGCCATGGTCCAGTCATTTTGCAGGAGCTTTGGAGCTAAGGTGCAAAGCTTAGGGAATAAGGCTGGGATACTGAGTCTTAAAAATAGAAGATGCATCAACATTGGCTGCCAAATCATGCCAAAAAAACTTACAAAATTAGAGCATGTTGAATGTTAGTGGGAGTGTATTAAGATGTTATTATAATTATTAAATATTAATTGTTAATATAAATTTGAGCACTACAAAATTGCAACACTGCTTAACAAAATAGACCTGGCTGTAGGTGTAGAACCAGGGACATAGGCCCAAAATAAGGAGGCAGCCAATTTGGACGTAGACGAGCAGGAACTTCTTCACTCAGAAAGTGGCAAGTGTTTGGAATTCTCTGTCGCAAAGGGATGTGGTGGCTCAGTCTTTGAGGATCTTCAATGCAGAAGTCGACAGATTTCTGGATATTAAAGGGATAGAATGGGAAAATTGAGTTGTGGTGGGAGATGAGCCATGATCTGATTGATTAGCAGCATAGACTGGAGGGGCTGAATGGCCTGTTCCTGTTTCCTCTATCCCTAAAGTGAAAACATATTCCCTTATTTTGCATTCTGTTCTTCACTTAAGTTGATTCGGAATTTCTGATCAATGTTGGTTATCTGTTCATCTCGGGTAAAAGTAGGTACTGCAGATGCTGGGGATTAGAGTCAAGGTTAGAGTAGTGTTGGAAAAGCACAGCAGGTCAGACAGCACCTGAGGAACAGGAAAATCAATGTTTCGGGCAAAAGCCCTTCGTCAATATGTGTTCATCTCAGTCAGTAATCAGTTCATTCAGCACCTTGCAGTTCTTCCACCATCCTTCATGTTTCAGGGAATCTTTCTTGGAAGTTTGAAGAATTAACTGACTCCTTAATTAAAATCTGAACAGTGGCAATAAAACATTTACAAGAGTGCACTGGAGTGAGCACCTGCAGCACTCTGCTAGCCAGCACAGAGAGCTGAAACACGTGGGTTGGAATGTGTGTGCAGGTTAGGTGGATTAGCCATTGGAAATGCGGGGTTTACAAGGAAAGGGTAGGGGGATGGGTTTGAGTGGGGTCCCTTCAGAGGGTTGTACCAATCCCGGAGTTATACCGCACTGTACTGCACCAGTCCTGGAGTTATACCGTATTGTTACTTTACCAGTCCGGGAGTTATACCGCACTGTACTGTATCAGTCCGGGAGTTATACCGCACTGTACTGTACCAGTCCCAGAGTTATACCACACTGTACTGTACCAGTCCCGGAGTTATACAGCACTGTACGGTACCAGTCCTGGAGTTATACCTGACTGTACTGTACCAATCTCAGAGTTATACTGCACTGTACTGTACCAGTCCCGGAGTTAAAAATGTGTTGCTGGAAAAGCGCAGCAGGTCAGGCAGCATCCAAGGAGTAGGAGAATCGACGTTTCGGGCATGAGCCCTTCTTCAGGAATGAGGAAAGTGTGCCAAGCAGACTAAGATAAAAGGTAGGGAGGAGGGACTTGGGGAGAGGCGTTGGAAATGCGATAGGTGGAAGGAGGTTAAGGTGAGGGTGATAAGGTGAGGGTGATA
>NC_057718.1:14911038-14922871 GCF_004010195.1 Chiloscyllium plagiosum | reverse complement strand
ATTGGGAATATGGGATGGCGTTTTTACAGGGGGCAGGGTGGGAGGAGGTGTAGTCTAGGTAACTGTAGGAGTCGGTCGGTTTATAGTAAATATCCATGTTGATTCGGTCGCCCGAGATAGAAATGGAGAGGTCGAGGAAGGGGAGGGAGGAGACTGAGACGGTCCAGGTAAATTTGAGGTCGGGGTGGAAGGTGTTAGTTAAGTGGATGAACTGTTCAACCTCCTCGTGGGAGCACGGGGCAGCGCCGATACAGTCATCGATGCAGCGGAGGAAAAGGTAGGGGATGGTGCCAGTGTAGCTGCGGAAGATGGACTGTTCCACATATCCTACGAAGAGGCAGGCATAGCTGGGGCCCATGCAGGTGCCCATGGCTGCTCCTTTGGTTTGGAGGAAGTGGGAAGATTGGAAAGAGAAGTTGTTCAGAGTGAGGACCAGTTCAGTCAGTCGAAGGAGGGTGTCAGTGGAAGGTTGGTACGGCGGGAAAGGAAGAAGCGGAGGGCTTAGAGTCCTTTGTGATAGGGGATGGAGGTGTACAGGGATTGGATGTCCATGGTGAAGATAAGGCGTTGGGGACCGGGGAAGCGAAAATCATGGAGGAGGTGGAGGGCGTGGGTGGTGTCCCGAAGTTATACCACATTGTACCGTACCAGTCCCGGTGTTGTACCGTACTGTATAATACCAGTCCCGGAGTTATATCGCACTGTACTGTAACAGTCCCGGAGTTATACTGCACTGTACTGCACAGTCCCGGAGTTATACCGCACTTATTGTACCAGTCCTGGAGTTATACCGCACTGTACCGAATCAGTCCTGGAGTTATACCGCACTGTACTGTACCAGTCTCGGAGTTATACTGCACTGTACTATTCCAGTCCCGGAGTTATACCGCACTGTATGGTACCAGTCCCGGAGTTATACCGCACTGTACTGTACCAGTCCTGGAGTTATACCACACTGTACAGTACCAATCTCGGAGTTATACCGCACTGTACTGTACCAGTCCCAGTGTTATACTGCACTGTATGGTACCAGTTGCAGTGTTATACCGCACTGTACGGTACCAGTCCCGGTGTTATACTGCACTGTACGGTATCAGTCCCAGTGTTATACCACACTGTACTGTACTAGTCCCGGAGTTATACTCCACTGTATGGTACCAGTCCCGGAGTCATACTGCATGTACAGTACCAGTCCCAGCGTTATATCGCACTGTATGGTACCAGTCCTGGTGTTATAGCACACTGCACTGTATGGTACCAGTCCCGGAGTTATATGGCACTGTACGGTACCAGTTGCAGTGTTATACCGCACTGTGCGGTACCAGTCCCGGTGTTATACCGCACTGTACTGTACCAGTCCCGGAGTTATATGGCACTGTACGGTACCAGTTGCAGTGTTATACCGCACTGTGCGGTACCAGTCCCGGTGTTGTACCGTACTGTACTGTACCAGTCCCAGAGTTATACCACACTGTACTTAACCAATTCCAGCATTATACTGCGCTGTACAGTACCAGGAGTTATACCACACTGTACTGTACCAATCTCGTAGTTATACCGCACTGTACAGTACCAGTACCAGTGTTATACTGCACTCTGCGGTACCAGTCCTGGAGTTATACCACACTGTACCGTATCAGTCCTGGAGTTATACTACACTGTACCGTACCAATCTCGGAGTTGTACCACACTGTACTGTACCAGTCCCGGAGTTATACCGCACTACTGTACCAGTCCCGGAGTTATACCGCACTACTGTACCAGTGCTGGAGTTATACCACACTGTACCGTACCAAGCTCGGAGTTATACTGCACCGTACTGTACCAGTCCTGGAGTTATACTGCACTGTAGTGTACCAGTCCCGGAGTTATACCATGCTGTATGGTAGCAGTCCCGGAGTTATACCACACTGTATGGTACCAGTCCTGGAGTTATACCGCACTGTATGGTACCAGTCCTGGGGTTATACCACACTGTACTGTACCAATCTCAGAGTTATACCGCACTGTACAGTACCAGCCCCGGAGTTATACCATACTGTACCGTACCAATCTCGGAGTTATACCGCACTGTACTGTGCCAGTCCTGGAGTTATACCACACTGTACTGTACCAATCCTGGAGTTATGCCGCACTGTGCTGCACCAGTCCCAGAGTTATACCGCACTGTACGGTGCCAGTATCGGAGTTATACCGCACTGTACTGTACCAGTCCCGGAGTTATACAGCATTGTACTGCAACAGTCCTGGAGTTATACTGCACTGTACTGTACCAGTCCCAGAGTTACACCGCACTGTACTGTACCAGTCCCGGATTTATACTGCACTGTACTGTACCAGTCCCGGAGTTATACAGCATTGTACGGTACCAGTCCCGGATTTATACTGCACTGTACTGTACCAGTCCCAGAGTTATACCGCACTGTACTGTACCAGTCCCGGAGTTGTACCGCACTGTACTGTACCAGTCCTGGAGTTATACTGCATTGTACTGTACCAGTCCCGGATTTATACTGCACTGTACTGTACCAGTCCCAGAGTTATACCGCACTGTACTGTACCAGTCCCGGAGTTATACAGCATTGTACGGTACCAGTCCCGGAGTTATATTGCACTGTACTGTACCAGTCCCGCATTTATACTGCACTGTACGGTAATAGTTGCAGTGTTATACAGCACTGTACGGTACCAGTCCTGGTGTTGTACTGTACTGTACTGTAACTGTCATGGAGTTATACTGTACTGTACTGTACCAGTCCTAGAGTTATACCGCACTGTACTGTACCAGTCACGGAGTTATACAGCACTGTATTGTACCAGTCCCGGAGTTATACCGCACTGTACGGTACTAGTTGCAGTGTTATACTGCACTGTGCGGTACCAGTCCTAGCGTTATACAGCACTGTACGGTACCAGTCCCGGTGTTGCACTGTACTGTACTGTACTGTATCGGCGCCGCCTCGTGCTCCCACGAGGAGGTTGAACAATTCATCCACTTCACCAACACCTTCCACCCCGACCTCAAATTCACCTGGACAGTCTCAGATTCCTCCCTCCCCTTCCTCGACCTTTCTATTTCTATCTCAGGCGACCGAATCAACACGGAAAATCTATCTCAGGCGACCGAATCAACACGGAAAATCTATCTCAGGCGACCGAATCAACACGGAAAATCTATCTCAGGCGACCGAATCAACACGGAAAATCTATCTCAGGCGACCGAATCAACACGGAAAATCTATCTCAGGCGACCGAATCAACACGGAAAATCTATCTCAGGCGACCGAATCAACACGGAAAATCTATCTCAGGCGACCGAATCAACACGGAAAATCTATCTCAGGCGACCGAATCAACACGGAAAATCTATCTCAGGCGACCGAATCAACACGGAAAATCTATCTCAGGCGACCGAATCAACACGGAAAATCTATCTCAGGCGACCGAATCAACACGGAAAATCTATCTCAGGCGACCGAATCAACACGGAAAATAGGTCTTTGGACTCTTCCATCGTCAGACCACAGCGAAACGATGGTTGGAGGAAGAACGCCTCATCTTCCGGCTAGGAATCCTCCAACCACAAGGGATGAACTCGGGTTTCACCAGTTTCCTCATTTCCCCTCTCCCCAGCCTGTCTCAGTCAAATCCATCAAATTCAGCACCGCCTTCCTAACCTGCAATCTTCTTCCCGACCTCTCCGCCCCCACCCCTATCTGACCTATCACCCTCACCTTGACCTCTTTCCACCTATCACATTTCCGACGCCCATCCCCCAAGTCCCTCCTCCGTACCTTTTATCTTAGCCTGCTGGACAAACTTTCCTCATTCCTGAAGAAGGGCTTATGCCCGAAACGTCGATTCTCCTGTTCCCTGGATGCTGCCTGACCTGCTGCGCTTATCCAGCAACACATTTTCAGCTCTGTACTGTACCAGTCCCAGTGTTATACCGCGTTATACGATACCAGTCCCAGAGTTATACCACACTGTATGGTACCAGTCCTGGAGTTATAACGCACTGTACTGTACTAATCTCGGAGTTATACCACACTGTACGGTACCAGTCGCAGTGTTATACCGCACTATGCGGTACCAGTCCTGGTGTTATACCACACTGTACGGTACCAGTCCCGGTGTTGTACTGTACTGTACGGTACCAGTCCCAGAGTTATACCACACTGTTCCGTACCAATCTTGGAGTTATACCGCACTGTACGGGATCAGTGCTGGAGTTATACTGCACTGTACTGTCCCAGTCCTGGAGTTAAATCGCACTGTACGGTATCAGTGCTGGAGTTATACTGCGCTGTACAGTACCAGTCGTGGGGTAATACCACACTGTACCGTACCAGTCTTGGAGTTATACCGCACTGTACAGTACCATTCCCGGAGTTATACCACAATGTACCGTACCAATCTCGGAGTTATACCGCACTGCACTGGACCAGACCTGGAGTTATACCGCACTGTACTGTACCTGTCCCAGAGTTATACCGCACGGTACGGTACCAGACCTGGAGATATACCGCACTGTACTGTACCTGTCCCGGAGTTATACCGTACGGTACGGTACCAGAACCGGAGTTATACCGCACTGTACGGTACCAGTCCCAGAGTTATACCACACAATATGAGCCAGCCCTGGGGTTATACCACACTGTATCGTACCATTCTCGGAGTTATACCGCACTGTACAGTACCAGTCCCGGAGTTATACCGCACAATAACGTACCAATCTCGGAGTTATACCGCACTGTACGGTATCAGTCCCGGAGTTATACCGCATTGTACTGTACCAGTCCCGGAGTTATACCGCACTGTACTGTACCAGTCCCGGAGTTATACCGCACTGTACGGTACCAGTCCTGGGGTTATACCACACCGTACCATACCAATCTTGGAGTTATACCGCACTGTACTGTACCAGTCCCAGAGATATACCGCACTGTACCATGCCAGTCCCGGAGCTATATCATGCTGTATGGTACCAGTCCTGGAGTTATACCACACTGTACGTACCAGTCCTGGAGGAATACCCCACTGTACGTACCAGTCCTGGAGGAATACCGCACTGTACTGTACCAGTCCTGATGTTGTACCGCACTGTGTGGTGCCAGTCCTGGAGTTACACCGCCCTGTACTGTACCAGTCTCGGAGTTATACCGTACTGTACTGTACCAGTCCCGGAGTTATACCGCACTGTGTGGTACCAGTCCTGGAGTTATACCGCACTGTACTGTACCAGTCTCGGAGTTATACCGTACTGTACTGTACCAGTCCCAGCATTATACCGCATTGTATGGTACCAGTCCCGGAGTTATACCGCACTGTATGGTAGCAGTCCCGGAGTTATTCCGTGCTGTATGGTGCCAGTCCCAGAGTTATACCACACTGTACTGTACCAGTCCCGGAGTTATACTGCACTGTATGGTACCAGTCCCGGAGTTATACCGCATGTACGGTACCAGTCCCAGCGTTATACCGCACTGTATGGTACCAGTCCCGGTGTTATACCGCACTGCACTGTATGGTGCCAGTCCCGGAGTTATACCGCACTGTACAGTACCAGTCCTAGCGTTATACCGCACTGTGTGGTACCAGTTCCGGAGTTTTACCGCACTGTACTGTACCAGTCCCGGAGTTATACCGCACTGTACTGTACCAGTCCCAGAGTTATACCGCACTGTGCGATACCAGTCCTGGAGTTATGCCACACTGTACTGTACCAGTCCCGGAATTATACCGCACTGTATGGTACCAGTCTCGGAGTTATACCACGCTGTATGGTTCAAATCCCTGAGTTATACCACACTGTACGTGCCAGTCCTGAAGTTATACCACTCTGTATGTACCAGTCCTGGTGTTGTACCGCACTGTGCGGTACCAGTCCTGGAGTTATACCACATTGTACTGTACCAATGTCGGAGCTATACCGCACTGTATGGTACAAGTCCCAGAGTTATACCGCACTGTGCGGTACCAGTCCTGAAGTTATACCACATTGTACTGCACCAATGTTGGAGTTATACCACACTGTATGGCACAAGTCCCAGAGTTATACCGCACTGTGCGGTACCAGTCCTGGAGTAATGCCACATTGTACCGTACCAATGTCAGAGTTATACCACACTGTACGGTACCAGTCCTGGTGTTATACCACACTGTGCAGTAGCAGTCCTGGAGTTATATCACTCTGAATGGTACCAATCCAGGAGTTATAACACACTATGTGGTAACAGTCTGGGAGTTTTACTGCAATGTACAGTACCGTACTGGAGTTATACCGTTCTTTATGGCACTAGTCCCTCAGAGTTATACCATTCTATAGTTGCCACTTCTGGAACTGTATTGCACTTTATACCACTATTCCTAATGCTCGACGAGGATATACAGTAATCGTTTACTACTCAGTAGCAGTAGTGTACCTCTCAATCTATTCCATCATGACTGTATTTTACCTTCTCTGCTAATATCCATCTCCCACTGAAAATTCACTCAATGATTTTTTAAAAATTCAATTCTTCCAAACATCTGTTTTGATCCTAAGTTCTGTTGTCCTTGATACTTGTTCCCAACTGTTGATTGTGCGCTGTGTTTCATTGTGAAGTAATAAATTGAAGACACAGTTCACCAGTTTCTGTTTTAAAGAATGACAGTGATTGTGTAGACCCACCCCTCTCTCTGGAATCTCTTTTAATCTCTTCACATGGTGCTGGTGAACAGATCCTAATGGACTACAGCCACAAACAGCCAGTGGTCACAGAGTGCTCTGTTGTGGAAGAAGGTGTGACCAACATCCTGTTCCAGTGACACATTGAATTTACAGCAATCGAACAGGCCATTCAGTGCGTCTCAGCGTTTCTGCTCCACCTTTCTTCCCTCGTTGTTTTATCCAACATCCGTTTAAATGCGTCTGTGTTACTCGTCCCACCCACTGCCTGTGGTAATGAATTCCATCCGAATTGTCAACCCCTCTAAGGGTAAAGATGTTTCTCCTGAATTCCACGTGGGATTTATTGTTGACTGTCTTTGATTTATGGCCTTACTCTGGTGTCCCTGACAAGTGCAAACGTATTCTCTGCACTAAACCTATTCAACCCTTTCGTGATTTGAAAGGCCTGTTGGAGTCCTCTCTTTCTGAATATCTTTGTCTCTCCCCCCCCCCGCCTCCCCAACCCCCCAACACAGAACAGTCCTCATCTCCCACTCCTCTGGGGAATTATGAACTTCATAACTCAAGCTGGCACAGTATTTACAAAGGAAGAAAGCTTTTGTGCAACTTGCCCTGTTGCTATTAATCAAGCTGTAAAGCTTTCAGAGGGCTTACTGAGGGAATGTGTATAACTGTGAGTTACAGGGGGAGTTATTTATGAAATACCACAGTTAGTGCTGTGTGAGACTGCCTTATGTTTGTTATGTGAGTTATGGGGGAGAAAGCAGCTTTCAGCATAATGAGTCAGGTTTATATGCCATGCATCATATAATTTCTCCTGTCCTTGGCCTTCCATTCACTTCAAGAAGGAAAATGCAGCCATCAACAAAAATAATGAAGTGCACCTGCCTCTGGATTAGTGTGCCATCTCTGTTTATTGTCTCTGGTGCATGGACAATGGAATTCGTATTGTGTGTGGGACATTATATTTGGAAGACTGTACATTGCCAATGACAAACACTAACTGACACCTTCCTTCCCAGGCCAAGTGGTCACTGATGACTATCTCTGGAGAGGGAGAGAAGTGAACAGTTTCCTTTTTGGTGGAATCAGGGTTATGGTGCCGTTGAACCGTGGCAATGGACTGCCATTCACTCACTCTCATTCAGTCACACTGTTCTCCAACCCAATCCTCACCATAGGCTTTGAGTGGCTGACAGTACTGTGGGAGTGCTGCACTGCACTGCAGGGGGGGGGGTGCCCCCTTACATGTGAAATGTTGCGCTTGGTTGGACGTAAAAATCTCATGCTGCTGTTTTGAAATTTTTCCCAGTGTCTTGGTTTATATTTATCCCTCAATCCGCAACATCAAATGAACAAGATAATTCGGTCGTTATCGCATTGTTGGAACGTGCTGTATGCAAATTGGCTGCTGTATTTCTTACTTTACAACAGTGACTATGCTCCAAAGCAGTCACACCACTGCTTTGGGATGATCTGAAGTCATGAAAATACTGTCTAAATGCAAGCCTTTTTATTTTGTGTTTTATAGACGTATCATTTTGGAAGTAAATAAGGAAGCGTTCAAAAATGATCGTGGCGGAGGGAAGGCGTGGGAGGATGATCATGCACGGTTTAGCTGGTGGCATGGATTAGTCTCTGTCCTGTGCATTCGGTGTAACATAATTCTAATAGCTTACCATCTGCATGAAATGCATGAGTCTTTTCACTAAACAAACTCTCACCCTCACTTGGATGGTCACTGGACCCCGAAACGTTAACTCTGATTTCTCTCAACCAATGCTGCCGGACCTGCCGAGCTTTTCCAGCAATTTCTGTTTTTTGTTTCTGATTTAGAGCCGCCCTGGTTCTTTTGGTTTTTACTTATTATCTCGTCCTTACTCGCTCACCTCCACCCAATCAATGCGCCTCACCAATAGCTGATAGGTTTGCAGCTTCCTGAGACTTTGCAGTGTCCTTGTTGCAAATTTGCTGTTAGAACTGATTCCATTTTGGTTGTGTTAAACACTGAGGCAGCAGCAACTGTGAAAAGTCCACATTGCTAAAAGGTGTCTCCTGCCACTTGGAGTGTGCCGGACTTGGCGAAGGTTTAGTTGAATGTGACAGCTGGCACCTGTAACATTTGTAGCTCGACAAATACATTCAGAGCTCCTTTTTATTGGAGGCTTCATTTCCCCTTTCGATATCTTGCTGCATTGAATAGAAAATGTCAAGCTTTGAGTAAGGGCCATAATAAATCATTAGCTTATAATATGCAGGCCTGACAGCCAGTGTTACAGTTTATTAATGGCTATTTTACCCCAGGGAGAGACAGAAAAAGACTGCAGCAGCAAGGCAATTTTGCTTAGTCAAACTGAATAGTCATCAATGTTTCTTTTTAAGTTTTTCATATATTAAAACAAATCAAAAATCTATGGAGCAGCAAAATAAATCCAAAGGGGGAGGAGGTTTGCTGGAAATTTAACTGAAAATTTGAAACTCTATTAGGTTTCAATCTTTACTCTGGTAACAAATGAAATAGGCTTGAGGGTTATTGTGTCAAAGACAGTTTCCATCCTTGGCTTTCGTTTTCAGAAGCTGAGGTTCCAAAATCCTCAAGACCGCTGCATCTCAATTAACTGATGCTCAAAACCTGTATCATGGAAACATGTCGCATGCTTTTGCTGGAGTTGGCCATTCTGTTTGGGCACTGTTTGGAAGGGGAGGTTTCAAAGCCACCCGCCTGTTGTCTGGGCTCTTACTGTGCTGGGATTAGCCGGGAGTCTGATGTTGATGGCATCCCGCTGCCGTTTTCCAGAATCGCTTCTGCCAAGTCTGCAAACTCTCTTGTCTTTTGTCTTGTAGCTCCTTCAAGATGAAGGGGAGGTGATAGCCCAGTGGTATTATCGCTAGACTATTAATCCAGAAACTCTGCTAATGTCCTGGGGACCCAGGCTCAGATCCTGCCATGGTAGATGGTGGAATTTGAATTAAATAAAGAATCTGGAATTCGGTGTCTAATGATGACCATGGATGCATTGTTGTTTGTCAGAAAAAACACATCTGGTTCACTAATGTCCTTTTGGGAAGGAAATCTGCCATCCCTACCTGGTCTGGCCTATATGTGACTCCAGACCCACAGCGATGTGGTTGACTCTTAACTATCCTCTTGGCAATTAGGAATGGGCAATAAATGCTGGCCTTGTTGGAGGCGTCATATCCCATGAGTGAATAAAAGAAAGGTGACCATGTCCATCATCTGGTGTGTTTGATGGGGTTCTGGTGGGTCTGTGGGTGACTGCCCATGGTCACTTTGTGCTCAGACGGTTCTGCTGCATGCAGGACAGGGTATCACAGACATGACTAGCTTTAGATTCCATCTCCATGTTTCCCTGTCTCTAATACGCCCTGAAAGAGGCTGCTGTGTTTTTATTTCGTTGTGCTGGGTACAACGATCCTGGTTAGAGACAAAAAGAACTGCAGATGCTGGAATCCAAAGTAGACAAACAGAGGGCTGTAAGAATACAGCAAGGCAGGCAACATCAGGAAGTGGAGAAGTCAATGTTTCAGATATAACCCTTCTTCACGACTGGGGTGGAGGGGACAACGATCCTGGACAAGCCTCTCACAATACTTGGAGGTTCAGACTGAGACTACTGAGTGAAGCCTTCAGCATATCCTTGTGGTGCCTCATTTGACTGTCATGACTCCGGATTCAATGTCTCCACAGAAGAACCTTACTTTGTGAGTGTTAGGCATTCAGGCTACATGATCCAGCTCAGTGTGGCTGTCTCCTTTCCGTGTGGATGCTTGGCATGCCAGCCCAGCAGAGCACCTCATGCTCTGATATTTTGTTCTGCCATCTAACCTTCAGAAGCTTCTGAAGACAACTCAGATGGAAGTGGTTGAGGGTCTTGGTAAGATCATGGTACCGAGTCCAATTCATGGAACAGAGTGGGTAGGACGTCTGTTCTACAGACTTTCAATTTGACATGCTGACTTACTCCTCTTCATTCCCAGACTGATGCTTGAAATCTGCAGAAAGCTGCACTTGCTTTGGCAATTCTTTATGTGTCTCATCATCAATGTGGAGGCTCGAGACAGTGTGCTGCTGAGATAAGTGTACGTCTCGACTTGTGACAATAGACAATAGACAATAGGTGCGGGAGTAGGCCATTCTGCCCTTCGAGCCTGCACCACCATTCAATATGATCATGGCTGATCATTCCTAATCAGTATCCTGTTCCTGCCTTATCTCCATAACCATTGATTCCACCAACTTTGAGAGCTCTATCCAACTCTTTCTTAAATGAATCCAGAGAGTGGGCCTCCACTGCCCTCTGGGGCAGAGCATTCCACACAGCCACCACTCTCTGCGTGAAGAAGTTTCTCCTGAGCTCTGTCCTAAATGGTCTACCCCGTATTTTTAAGCTGTGTCCTCTGGTTCAGCACTCACCCATCAGCGGAAACATGTTTCCTGCTGCCAGAGTGTCCAATCCTTTAATAATCTTATATGTCTCAATCAGATCCCCTCTCAGTCTTCGAATCTCAAGGGTATACAAGCCCAGTCGCTACAGTCTTTCAGTGTAAGGTAATCCCGCCATTCCAGGAATTGACCTCGTGAACCTACGCTGCACTCCCTCAATAGCCAGAATGTCTTTCCTCAAATTTGGAGACCAGAACAGCACACAATACTCCAGGTGTGGTCTCACCAGGGCCCCGTACAGCTGCAGAAGAACCTCTTTGCTTCTATACTCAATCACTCTTGTTATGAAGGCCAGCATGCTATTAGCCTTCTGCACTACCTGCAGTACCTGCATGCTTACCTTCATTGACTGATGTACAAGAACACCTAGATCTCGTTGTACTGCCCCTTTACCTAACTTGACTCCATTTAGGTAGTAATCTGCCTTCCTGTTCATGCCACCAAAGTGGATAACCATACATTTACCTACATTAAACTGCATCTGCCATGCATCTGACCACACACCTAACCTGTCCAGGTCACCCTGTAATCTCCTAACATCATCACATTTCACCCTGCCACCCACCTTAGTTGCTAATGTTATTACTAATACTATCTTCTATGTCATTAACATATATTGTAAAAAGCTGCGGTCCCAGCACGGATCACTGCGATACCCCACTGGTCACTGCCTGCCATTCCAAAATGGAGCCGTT
>NC_057718.1:14874241-14910666 GCF_004010195.1 Chiloscyllium plagiosum | reverse complement strand
ATTTGTACTTGCAGGGTTACATTGTACTTTGCTCAAAAACTGCATGCATTCATGTAGAACTCGGAGCTCAAAAACTGCATGAATTCATGTAAAACTCCGTTATCTCACTTTTTAGATTAGAATCAGTCTAAACATCATGGCATAGACAGAGAACACAGGAGTGAAAATGTGTTGCTGGAAAAGCGCAGCAGGTCAGGCAGCATCCAAGGAACAGGAGAATTGACGTTTTGGGCATAAGCCCTTCTTCAGGAATGAGGAAAGTGTGTCCAGCAGGCTAAGATAAAAGGTAGGGAGGAGGGCCATTGTTCCTCCACGGTCATCCCTGCTAAGGTATTGCACCATTGAACTTTGGCCAGCTCCTCCCTCATAGCTCCATAGTTCCCTTTATTCAACAGAAGTACTGTCACTTCCGACTGTACTCTCTCCCTCTCAAATTGCAGATTGAAGCTTATTGTATTATGGTCACTACTTCCCAATGGCTCCTTTACTTCGAGGTCTCTGACCAATTCTGGTTCGTTACACAATACCAGATCCAGAATTGCCTTCTCCCTGGTCGGCTCCAGCACCAGCTGCTCTAAGAATCCATCTCTGAGGCACTCCACAAAGTCTCTTTCTTGAGGCCTCATACCATCCTGATTCTCCCAGTCTACCTGCATGTTAAAATCCCCCAAGTTCTGCTTGTGGACTGAAAGAGGCGTGAGATAGGTCTTTCCTGGAGCAGACTGATGCACTACTCCAGTTTTCTTTATGTGTACCGTAAGGCCAAAGATTTTTGTTCAACTAGTGCACAGTCATCAGCAAACAGAATACCTGAAGTAGTCCTTTGAGAAGCTGGGTTTTGCCTGGAGTTGTTTCAGATTGGACAGCTTCATGTTCATGTTATATCTGATCTTGATGTCAGGATCACCACAGTGGAAGGCATCAGAGAGCATGGAGCAGAAAAACGTGTTGAAGAGGGTTGGTGCTTGCACACAGCCCTGTTTAACTCCACTCGTGACTTGGAAAAGGTCAGAAGACTCCCCATCATCTGGGACATGCACAAGCAGGCTGTCATTGGAATTGTCAATGTATTGTCCTAAAGTTCGCCATTACCTACTACTGACTGTGTCAAAGGCCTTGGTCAGGTCAGTAAACATAGTGTAGAGGTTCACTTTCTGTTCTTGTCATTTCTCCTGGAGCTGTCCAACTGCAAATACCGTATCAGTAGCTCCTCGACATTTTCTGAAACTGTAGCGATTTTGGCAGCAGATTTAGATTCGTTTATGGGATGTGAGGCCAGCAGTTATTATCCATTCCTGATTTCCCACAGGGCAGTTAAGAGTCAACCACATTTAGGACTCAGTCAGTCACATGTAGGCCAGACCAGGTAATGATTGCAGATTTTCGTCCTCAAAGGTAAATCAGGTGTTTTTTTCTTTCTGACAATAGTA
Organism: Chiloscyllium plagiosum; assembly: GCF_004010195.1. NCBI lineage: Eukaryota > Metazoa > Chordata > Chondrichthyes > Orectolobiformes > Hemiscylliidae > Chiloscyllium > Chiloscyllium plagiosum. Next base: position 14,909,236 of record NC_057718.1, on the reverse strand, counting down.
ATGGTTTTCATCAGACTGTTGTTAACTTCAAATTGGACCAGAATTTGAACCCGGTTGCCCGAAAGAATGCCTGAATCTTTGGATTAATAGTCTAAGAATAACACCACTAGACCATCACCTCCCCCCAGGTCACTATGGGGATATTGCATGAAACAGTTGCAAAGGATTCTGCAGATGATGGATAGGAGTCAGATTGTTGCCAGTAGTTTCACAGACTTGAATTTATTATTTAGATTTAACCAATGTCCTCAGCCTGGGCTTCAGAATTACAAGTCAAGTGACATTTCCACTCCACCACATCTCCCCTATAAAGTATTCCCTTCCATCTTGTTGTACTGCATGCCAATGAACTCTGATAGCTGGTGTATCTCAGTCCCTCTGGAAGGATAACTCATTTAAGAATAAACTTCTCACTTAGCTTGTGTATAAATCATGTGGCTTTATCACAGCGTTGACAAAGGGAGCTAGAAGCTGGGTTGTAGCTCGATGAACACCAGACCACGTTTCCCGGAGAGAGCAGGGGCTGAGATATTGCTTCCATGGTTGGGGAATCTCGAATGCGGAGGGCACGCAGTCTCAGGATAAGGGCACAATTATTTAGGACTGATATGAGGAGAAATGACTTCAATCCAAGGATTGTGAATCTTTGGAATTCTCAACCCTAGAGATTGTGGATTGTGGTTGGAATCAGCAATTATTGGTCTCTTGGGAACTTGAAGGATATGGGGAGCAGTCAGAAAAGCTGATGTGGAGCTTTCTTCCATCTCTCATATCTCTGCTTGTCTCCCTCAGATGTGCATGTAAGATTAAACACATGATAACCACATAGTTACAGATAGTTTCCCGATCAGTCTGTTCAGTGATGTTATTACAAACCTTTGGGGCGAGTGGGATTTGATTCCAGGCCTCATGACTCAGAGGTAGGGACACTGCCACTGCACCACAAGAGCCCTAACCACATAATTTTATGTTTTGCAATTTTTCTGTCATGTTAGTCAATGTGATTTGGGGAATGAGTGATGGTGAATTGGCAGCCAGGTATGTTGGTGACCCGGGAAATCGAATGGGATATGTAGGGTCGACTGACCATTATTCTCCAGGGACTGCTTGCACTTCAGTCCCAAGTTCGATTTCACCCCCACTTTTATATCACAATCTAAAGATCATGAGGGGAATAATTGTAGGAACATGATTTACACTGACTAAATATGTCAAATTCCACTTCTATTAAATATTAAGTTTGGGAATTTCACTGGTATCCTGGGAATTGAATTCCATAAATCTGGCCATTATTCAGTAAAGACTACCTTTATTTTGTATGGCTACTTTTACAATGCTTTTTTTTTTGCTTTCTTGCTTGGTTTTAAAGTTGAAAATGCACGGCCCGATTGCAGAATGGGGTGAGGTTAGACATTTGGAGGTTGTTACTCACTAATGTTTCCACTCACAAATATAAAACAGTTATTAACAAACAGTTGTGGATTATACAAGATTGGGTGTAGAGTGTCCTTGAGACATTACAGCACAGAAGGAAGCCAATTGACCCCTTGAGTCCATGACACCTTTTATTGTTCTCTCACTGAATGAGGGTGTCGTGGGTAAGCTCAGTATGTGTTTCCACCCCAAAGTACCCTTGAGAAAGGCGTAGGGAACAACCCAGCAGTGCACTGCTTGATCCATATGGCCCCTTTGGTTTACTCCACTCACTGCTCATCTGCTTTCCTTTCGTAATCATCGATCAACCACCAAGGTCTGGTCAAGGCTGAGCCCTTCTGAGGTGGAAACGAAAGGCTGTTGAACGCTCTTTCCTTGCTGTATGTTCCCGCCTTTATGTTGTGCCTTACTCCCTTCTTCACTTCCGACTGCTCCCTCTGTACTGCATGCAAGCCCATGTGAGGACCAAATAGCCACGTTCTGTGCTGGAACCATTCTGTGAATAGTGACTGGACTTAATTGACTGTCAAACACTGAAGGACATCCTGAGGTCAGAGGGTGTTGGGGGCGAGCTAGGGCCTTAACATCTAGAGAACTGGAGCTAGGCAAGTGAACTGCATTTGGATTGTAGCTCTCCTCCCTCCTCCCACCCTTTCCAACCAGTGTTTACTCTGTAATGAAGTAAGGTGCAGTCTCCCTGCTTTAATAACCTCCATGTTGAGTAAGCTGTTGGAAGAGTCCGTGGACAGTAGGGGGCACTCCCATCTAGCACAGGGATGAAAATGAATTCTAGGTGAGCAAGGCTGGCATGAAGCAGTGACTTCATGCCAACTCCTTCAGGATTGCAGTGGACCCTCCTGGAATTAAAGACTAATCCTCAAGTAACATGCCATTGTGAAAAGAAATCACTAAATTTGTGTGCTTCTGTTTTCAAGAAAATTTGAATATTTTTAGCTTTTTGTTTTGAAGTACAAGGGATGGTCACAAGCAGGATAAGGTTTGGCTGAGCAGGGGCTGTTACAGATTGGAGGCCATGTGATGGAATGTTCTGGAATAGTCTCAGTCAGGGTTGGCAATGTTGTATGTGCTGCCATCCATATCTTCTCAATGTGTTAGTTCTTTAGAGGCTTAGTATGCTAGTGTGTGTGAGGATAACCACCTTCTGGTCTAACAAGGCGAGTCTTGTCAAGTAAACAAGATGTCGATGATTGCATCTCTGCAACTATTTACAGTTTATAAGAATAGGCTGTACATTATTGTAAAGACTGTTGAGCAGACCCATCCTTAGGACTGTCTCCCATGAGATCTTACTTTACTCCCCCACCAGGTCCTCATGGCATCATCACTGCACTCAATCAAGTATTAACCCTTTCAGACCAATACACAACATTCCCCCAAGCTTTCTTTCTGGATTATCATTGTTGTACATTTGTGTATAAAATTGCATTTACTACAACCCCCAGCTCCTTGCAAAGTCTGACTTTACCAAGTTCAGTCGATCTGGAGGTTTCACTGTTTTCAATTAAGTATTCTGTTTGGATTTTGAAAAGGCTAGTTTAATGGGTGAAATGTAGCTGTCTTCACAGTGCAGAAGGATGCCATTTAGCTTATTGTGTCTACAACAGCTCACTGAATGAACATTATAACTTAATGCATTTTCCTTATAACCCCATACATTGCTTCTGTTTAACTGATCATTGAAGATCCTCCTGAATTCTTCAATTAATCTGCTTCCACCAAGCTGTGAATTCCAGACCCTAACTACTCACCAGATGAAAACATTTTTTTTTCTCCACCATATTTACTTGTTTTGCAAATTACTTTCCACTCTGTCCTTTTGTTCTTCATCCTTTTATCAGAGGGAGCAGTGTTTTTCCATATCTACTCTGTAACATCCTATTGTTTTAAAACATTCTATCAAATCTCCTCAGTTGCGAAACTAAAAGTTTTGGATTTCTCTCAGTAATCACCTTCAGATCAAGGATGCAGTCTGAAAATCTCTCTCAAACCAATGTAACTGCGAGATACTCCTGAATCAGGGCATGTCATGTTTATGTACCAGGTAATGCCTGTGATGTATAATATATTGGTTTGCGATATCCATATTACTGTTCCTGAGAGAGCACTGTACCTAACAGTGCAGCTGAACCATTGGCTGCTGCTGTCATTGGAAATGAAAGATGATAATGGGCAAAAACATCTCCGGACATCGCCAATTCTTTAATTTTCTGAAAATTGAAGATTCCAACACCATCCTTGTGTCTTCTCGAGGAGTTATTTCAAGGGTTCTGTAATGGCTGCTAGGTTGGGCAAAACCTTTGCCACTGATTCACCAAACCGAGCAATCATGAAAATCGCTTCCCGAGTTCGGAGAGCCGGTGCTCCTAAGCGACTTCAGTCTTATGGGAATCTGCCATTATGCCTTCACTGTTGACAATGTATTCTTTGATTCTTTGGAGAATTCACACTTACCATTAAGCCTGAGCCCCCCACTACTGGTAAATGCTTTAATATTGCACACAGTCTCTGATCATGCTCTGAAACCATTACCCCATGGATTGCTAGGTCATGCATATGACTTGGTGAAGATCTTGCAACATGGTTCACACATTTCAATGGAAAATCTCTGGAGACCATGCAATTTCAAATGGTGAGCTGTTAAAACTAAATCTTCAAACAATATGGGCAACAATCTAGACTGTCTGCCCAGTGGTGTTTGCCAGAACCTAGCTGTGTCAAGTTTTGTGAAAACCCTGCTTTTGAATCGTTCAGCTGGATTGTGGATGAAAGGAGAATTTCTCTTGCTGCTGCCTTGATGGGCTGTATAAGGTCAACATTAATTTGAACAGCACCATTAGGCTTGGGTACAGTCACCATGCTCAAACCATCTATTGGTTTAGTGACTAAGGAAATAATGCCGATTCTTAGTTTGCAAGAAGGTTCTCAACTTATTTCATTAAAGGATGCAGTATCTTCCTTGGTGGATAAAGGCATTAGAGATTCACATCCAGCCTCACTGTAATGTTAAATTTGGTTTTTAACCTCACCAGTCCTTTGAACTAAGTAGGATGTTCCTTCCCTGAGAAACTTTTAGCTTGTACAGCTTAACCTTTTGGCTGAGATTGAGGTTGCTATGCGCCATTCTACTCCAGAGTGAAGTAATATAGGTCTTCAAGTATTTGGTGGACTTTGTGTTGGAGAGTTGCTTGCAGCATCCTTTCAAATTTAAGTGCGATGTCCCATGGTCCATGTAGTTGAATCTCTATTGACTCAAAACAGCGTTTTGTCTCCTAAGTTTCACTACCTGAGTTACTGTAATATTTCCGTGTTAAACCTAAAATTGAGAGGCGCACATTCACATAAATGGCTGCATGCCAAAATGTTTGGTGTTGATTATTGATCTCTCCGAGGAGAATTTTGGATTTATGTTAAAGAAACATGAAAAATAGGTGTAGGAGTAGGCCCTTCAAACCTGCACCACCATTTTATATGATCATACCTGATCATGCAAATTCAGTATCGCACTCCTGCTTTCTCTCTATATCCCTTGATTCCTTTAGCTGCAAGGACCATGTCCAGCTCCCTCTTGAAAATATCTAACGGTCAGGCCCCAACAGCTTTCTGTGGTAGAAAACTCCACAGGTTCACAACTCTGAGTGAAGAAATTCTTTCTCATCTCAGTCCTGAATGGCCTACCCTTATTCTTAGACTGTAACCCCTAGTTCTGGACTTCCCCAACATCGGGAACATTCTTCCTGCATCTAGCCTGTCCAGTCCCATCAGAGTTTTATATGTTTCGGTGAGATCCCTCTCATTCTTCTAAATTCCAGTAAATTGACAAGCCCAGTCAATCCAGTCTTTCTTCAGTGTCAGTCCTGACATCCCGGGAATCAGTCTGATGAACCTGGTGTTGTGGCGAACACTGTTCAACATCATTTACCTCTTTGTGTGGGCAGTTCTTTAGCCTTTTGCTATTCTGTGTTCGAGACAGAAAAAACCTGCAGATGCTGGAATTCAAGGAGGACAAGCAGGAAACTGGAAGAACACAGCAAGCCAGGCAGCATCAGGAGGTGGAGAAGGGTTCCATCTGAAATGTTGACTTCTTCATCACCTAATGCTGCCTGGCTTGCTGTGTTCTTTCAACCTCTTGCTTGTCTACCTTTTGCTGTTCTGTGACTGTGGCACATTTTCTGTGGGAGAGTTTACGTATTACTGAGGATTATATCTGCAATAAATGCCTTTGGTTGTGAATCCAATCAGATCAAATGGATCAGTTGGAGTGACAGTTAGAGGCAATGAGGAATTTACAGGAGCAATTGGGGTGTGATGGATGGCAGTTATAGGAAGGGAGAAAAGCCTCAGATACAGTCACATAGATGGGTTAACTCCAGGAAAGGTAAGAGTGGTAGGCAGGTAGTGTAGGAGTCGTCTGTGGCTATACCATTTCAAACAAGAATGCTGTTTTGGAAAATGTAGGGAGTGATGGATTCTCAGAGGAATGTAGCACTAACAGCCAAGCTTCTGGCATTGAGACTGGCTTGAGTGCAATGCGAGTATGTTGGATTCCAAGATTTCGATTGTGTTAGGGGACTCTCCAGTTCAGGGCACAGACAGATGTTTGTGTGACCAGCAATGAAAAATCAGAATAGTGTGTTGCCTCCATAGTGCCAAGATCAAGGATGTCTCAGAGATGGTGCAGAATGTTCTCAACGGGAAGAGGGCCCAGCAGGAGATCATTGTACACATTGGAACCAATGACATAGGAAGGGAAAAGGATGGGATACTGAAGGGAGAATACAGAGAGTAAGGCAGGAACTTAAAAAGAAGGTCCTCAAGAGTAGTTATATCTGGATTACTCCCGGTGCTACGAGCAAGTGAGAGTAGGAATAGGAGGATAGAGCAGATGAATGCATGGCTGAGGAGCTGGTGTATGGGAGAAGGGTTGACATTCTTGGATCCTTGGAATCTCTTCTGGGGTAGAAGTGACCTGTACAAGAAGGATGGGTTGCACCGGAATTGGAAGGGGATTAACAGACTGGCAGGGAGATTTGCTAGAGCTGCTCGGTAGGATTTAAACTAGTAAGGATTTATTCCTGATGAAGGGCTTTTGCTCGAAACGTCGATTTTGCTGAAGCTCCTCGGATGCTGCCTGAACTGCTGTGCTCTTCCAGCACCATTGATCCAGAATCTGGTTTCCAGCATCTGCAGTCATTGTTTTTACCTTTTTAAACTAGTAAGGAAGAGCGGTGGGATCCAGGGTGATACTGAGGAAAGAGATCAATCTGAGAGTGGTACAGTTGAGAACAGAAGCGAGTCAAACAGTCAGGGCAGGCAGGGACAAAGCAGAGAACAAGGTAGGGCTGATAAATTAAACTGCATTTCTTTCAATGCACGAGGCCTAATAGGGAAGGCAGATGAACACAGGGCATGGTTAGGAATATGGGATTGGGATATCATAGCAATTACAGAAACATGGCTCAGGAATGGACAAGACTGGCAACTTAATGTTCCAGGATACAAATGCTAAAGGAAGAACAAAAAGGGAGGCAGGAGAGGAGGGGGAGTGGCATTTTTGATAAGGGATAGCATTACAGCTGCACTGAGGGAAGATATTCCCAGAGATAAACCAGGGAAGTTATTTGGGTGGAACTGAGAAATAAGAAAGGGATGATCTCCTTATTAGGATTGTATTGTAGGCTTCCTAATAATCATAGGGTCATAAAGATGTACAGCATGGAAACAGAGCCCTTCGGTCCAACCCGTCCATGCCGACCAGATATCTCAACCCAATCTAGTCCCACTTGCCAGCACCCGGCCCATATCTTTCCAAACCCTTCCTATTCATAGGACTTCATCCAGCTGCCTTTTAAATGCTATAATTGTACCAGCCTCCATCACTTCTTCTGGCAGGCCATTACATACATGTATTACCCCCTGTGTGAAAACATTGCCCCTCTGGTCTCTATTATATCTTTCACCTCTCACCCTAAACCTATGCTTTCTAGTTCTGAACTCCCCTACCCCCGGGAAAAGACTTCGTCTGTTTATCATATCCATACCCCTCATGATTTGTAAACCTCTATAAGGTCACCTCTCAGCCTCAGACGCTCCAGGGAAAACAGCCCCAGCCTGTTCAACCTCTCCCCATAGCTCAAATCCTCCAACCCTGGCAACATCCTTGTAAATCTTTTCTGAACCCTTTCAAGTTTCACAACGGCCTTCCAATAAGAAGGAGACCAGAATTGCACGCAATATTCCAACAGTGGCCTAACCAATGTCCTCTACAGCCAGAACATGACCTCCCAACTCCTGTACTCAATACTCTGACCAATAAAGGAAAGCATACCAAACGCCTTCTTCACTATCCTATCTACCTGCTACCCTACTTTCAAGGAACTATGAACCTGCACTCCAAGGTCTCTTTGTTAAGGGTTTAGATGGAGAGGAATTTGTTAAACGTGTACAAGAGAATTTTCTGATTCATTATGTGGATGTATCTACTAGAGAAGGTGCAAAACATTACCTACTCTTGAGAAATAAGATAGGGCAGGTGACTGAGGTGTCAGTGAGGGAGCACTTTGGGGCCAGTGGCCATATTATTATTAGTTTTGAAATTGTGATGAAAAAAGATAGCCCAGATCTAGAAGTTGAAGTTCTAAGTTGGTGGAAGGCTAATTATGATGGTATTATGCAAGAACTTTCAAATGCTGATTGGTGGCAGATGTTCACAGGTAAAGGGACGGCTTGAAAATGGGAAGCCTTCAGAAATTTCTGAGTCACAAATAAGTAGAATGGATGGCTTTGAGGTATGTAGAGAAGAGGTGTTGGAAATCCTGGAAAAGGTGAAAATAGATAAGTCCCCTGGGCCTGATGGCATTTATCCTAGGATTCTCTGGGAAGCAAGGGAGGAGATTGCAGAGCCATTGGCCTTGATTTTTATGTCCTCTTTGTCTACAGGAGTAGGCCTCAGTCTTTCCTCATACGATTTTCCTTCCATACCAGGCAACATCCTGGTAAACCTCCTCTGCACCCGTTCCAGTGCCTTCACATCCTTCCTATAGTATGGCGACCAAAACTGCACACAATATTCCAGATGCGGCCGTACCAGAGTCTTATACAACTGCATCATGACCTCAGGACTCCGGAACTCAATTCCTCTACCAATAAAAGCCAGTACGCCATATGCCTTCCTCACCGCACTATTTACCTGGGTGGCAACTTTCAGAGATCTGTGTACATGGACACCTCGATCCCTCTGCTCATCCACACTACCAAGTATCCTACCATTAGCCCAGTACCCCAGTACCCTAGTGTTCGGTAAGGGGTAAATGTAGGGGTATGGGTGGGTTGCGCTTCGGCGGGTCGGTGTGGACTTGTTGGGCTGAAGGGCCTGTTTCTGGCTTTTATTGGTAGAGGAATTGAGTTCTGGAGTACTGAGGTCATGTTGCAGTTGTATAAGACTCTGGTGCGGCTGCATCTGGAGTATTGTGTGCAGTTTTGGTCGCCATACTATAGGAAGGATGTGGAGGCACTGGAACGGGTGCAGAGGATGTTGCCTGGTATGGTAGGAAGATCGTATGAGGAAAGGCTGAGGCACTTGGGGTTGTTTTCATTGGAGAAAAGAAGGTTTAGGGGTGACTTGATTGAGGTGTACAAGATGATTAGGGGGTTAGATAGGGTTGACAGTGTGAGCCTTTTCCCGCGTATGGAGTCGGGTATTACCAGGGGGCATAGCTTTAAATTAAGGGGTGGTAGGTATAGGACAGATGTTAGGGGTAGATTTGGCATATGGCGTACTGGCTTTTATTGGTAGAGGAATTGAGTTCCGGAGCGCTGCGGTCATGTTGCAGTTGTATAAGACTCTGGTGCGGCCGCATCTGGAATATTGTGTGCAGTTTTGGTCGCCATACTATAGGAAGGATGTGGAGGCACTGGAACGGGTGCAGAGGAGGTTTACCAGGATGTTGCCTGGTATGGAAGGAAGATCGTATGAGGAAAGACTGAGACACTTGGGGCTGTTTTCATTAGAGAAAAGAAGGTTTAGGGGTGACTTGATTGAGGTGTACAAGATGATTAGGGGGTTAGATAGGGTTGACAGTGTGAACCTTTTCCCGCGTATGGAGTCGGGTATTACCAGGGGGCATAGCTTTAAATTAAGGGGGGGTAGATATAGGACTGAAGTTAGGGGTAGGTTCTTCACTCAGCGAGTCGTAAGTTCATGGAATGCCCTGCCAGTAGCAGTGGTGGACTCTCCCTCTTTATGGGCATTTAAGCGGGCATTGGATAGGTATATGGAGGATAGTGGGTTAGTATAGGTTAGGTGGGCTTGGATTTTCGCAACATCGAGGGCCAAAGGGCCTGTACTGCGCTGTATTCTTCTATGTTCTAAATGAGGTAACGAGAGTCCAGAGACAATATATTCCTGTTAGGGTGAAAGGAAAGCCTGGTAGGTGTAGGGAATGGTTGATGACTATAGAAATTGAGGGTTTGGTTAAGAAAAAAGGAATCATGTGTCAAGTATAGACAGGATAGATCGAATGAATCCTGAGAAGAGTATAAAGGCAGTAGGAGTATACTTAAGAGAGAAATCAGGAAGACAAAAAGGGGATATGAGATAGCTTTGGCAAATAGGGTTAAGGAAAATCCAAAGGGCTTTTACAAATACATTATGGACAAAAGGGTAACTAAGGAGAGAATGGGACCCCTCAAAGATTAGCAAGGTGGCCTTTGTGTGGAGCCGCAGGAGATGGTGCAGAAACTAAACGGGTATTTTGCATCAGTGTTTACTGTGGAAAAGGATGTGGAAGATGTGGAATGTAGGAAATAGATGGTGACACCTTTAAAAATGTCCATATTACAGAGGAGGAAGTGCTGGATGTCTTGAAATGCATAAAGGTGGATAAATTCCTAGGACCTGATCAGGAGTAGCCTAGAACTCTGTGGGAAGTTAGGGAAGTGATTGCTGGGCCCCTTGCTGAGATATTTGTATCATCGATAGTCACAAGTGAGGTGCCGGAAGACTGGAGGTTGGCAAACGTAGTGTCACTGTTTAAGAAAAGTAGTAAAGACAAGTCAGGGAACTATAGACCAGTGAGCCTGACGTCAGTGGTAGGCAAGTTGTTAGAGGCAATCCTGAGGGACAGGATGTACATGTATTTGGAAAGGCAAGGACTGATTAGGGATAGTCAACATGGCTTTGTGCGTGGGAAATCATGTATTACGAGCTTGATTGAATTTTATGAAGAATTAACAAAGAGGATTGATGAGTGCTGAGTGGGGGACATGATCCATATGGACTTCAGTAAGATGTTCGACAAGGTTCCCATGGGAGACTGCTAGCAAGGTTAGATCACATGGAATTCAGGGAGAACTATCCAGTTGGTGACAGAACTGGCTGGAAGGTAGAAGACAGAGTGTGGTGGTGGAGGGTTGTTTTTCAGCCTGGAGGCCTGTGACCAGTGGAGTGCCACAAGGATCGGTGCTGGGTCCACTACTTTTCATTATTTATATAAATGATTTGGATGTGAGCATAAAAGGTATAGTTAGTAAGTTTGCAGATGACACCAAAATTGGAGGTGCAGGGGACAGCGAAAATACATCAGGGAAGTTATTTGGGTGGAACTGAGAAATAAGAAAGGGATGATCTCCTTATTAGGATTGTATTGTAGGCTTCCTAATAGTCATAGGGTCATAGAGATGTACAGCATGGAAACAGAGCCCTTCGGTCCAACCCGTCCATGCCGACCAGATATCCCAACCCAATCTAGTCCCACCTGCCAGCACCCGGCCCACATCTTTCCAAACCCTTCCTATTCATAGGAATTCATCCAGCTGCCTTTTAAATGCTATAATTATACCAGCCTCCATCACTTCTTCTGGCAGGTCATTCCATAAATGTATCACCCCCTGTGTGAAAACATTGCCCCTCTGGTCTCTATTATATCTTTCCCCTCTCACCCTAAACCTATGCTCTCTAGTTCTGAACTCCCCTACCCCCGGGAAAAGACTTCGTCTGTTTATCATATCCATGCCCCTCATGATTTATAAGCCTCTATAAGGTCACCTCTCAGCCTCAGACGCTCCAGGGAAAACAGCCCCAGCCTGTTCAACCTCTCCACGTAGCTCAAATCCTCCAACCCTGGCAACATCCTTGTAAATCTTTTCTGAACCCTTTCAAGTTTCACAACATCCTTCTTATTGGAAGGATATGATAAACAGACTAAGTCTTTTCCCTGGGATAGGGGAGTCCAGAACTAGGGAGCATAGGTTTAGAGTGAGAGAGGAAAGATATAAAAGAGACCTGAGGGGCAACTTTTTCACACAGGGGGTGATACATGTATGGAATGACCTGCCAGAAGAAGTGGTGGAGGCTGGTACAATTATAGCATTTAAAAGGCAACTGGATAGGTATATGAATAGGAAGGGTTTGGAAAGATATGGGCCTGATGCTGGCATGTGGGACTAGATTGGGTTGGGATATCTGGTCGGCATGGACAGGTTGGACCGAAGGGTCTGTTTCCGTGCTGTACATCTCTATGACTGACTGTTTTGCAATTAAAAATAGCTGGGCACCTATTGTACCTATGATGTTTGTTTGCTCTGCAGGACTTTTACAGTTTGGTGTTTGTCTGACCTGCTGCATTGGTTTATCACATGTCTCTTTTGTGGTTCTGTTCTTTAATAATTGAATGAATTCCGAAGGTTTCCTGTACCAAGTTTGATCAACTTCCCTTCGGAATAATCAGCGTTGATTATGGACTTCTGCTCACTCACCATCTGAATGGTTGTTTCTAGTGTCAGGTCTTCTTTAGACTATAATAAATCTGATGAAGACTTATCAGCAATGCCTAGAAAAGTATCTCTTCAATTTATCTGGTGTTGCTTTTAATCCTTGGAGAACAGTACCATCATCCATTGTGCTCCCAGCTGTGTACAGAAATATATTTACTTGTTGAGCTTCTAACTTTGTATTCAGTTAGAATCTGTTCTATGGGACTAGATTGGGTTGGGATATCTGGTCAGCATGGACAGGTTGAACTGAAGGGCCTGTTTCCATGCTGTACATCTCTATGACTCTAAGAATTATTTTCTCAACACTATTTCTAATACTATAGCTTCATAGCTTCCTAATGTGGCAAGGAGGTTTATCTTCTTTAAAAATTGTTATTCTGCTGTAATTGTGGTTTTCTTGCACTTTACTGCTGTTTTGGAGAGATTTCAGTCCATTTGTGGATTGACAATGCCAGTGCTTTTGTAACTGTAACAGAGTCTCCTGAAAAATTTCTATGTCAGATCAGAATCAGTCGTGCATGCTGGGATTGTTGTCAACCTGACGTGCTGATTTGTGGGAAAATGTAATTAATTTTCTCACATGCATATTGCATTAGTACCTGCAGATGTAATAAATGAAGGAAAGAAATGTCCTTGATGGATTTAATGATGCCTATCATATTTTGGTAAGATAAATATATTTTAAAAATTCATGATATTTAATGTGTTTAAAATATCAGCAAAATACCAAAGATGCAGATGATCTGAAATGAAAACAAAAAGTGTTGGAAAAGTTCAGTTTTGGCAGCACCAGTGAGTTACCATTTCAACACCACTATGACTTCTTCAGAGCTGAAGAGGAGAGTGAGTTTAATCTATTGTACCTGAATAAACACAAATTATAATGAAGGGCTATACAAGTTTCAAATTTAATGCAGGCTGCAAACTGAATTGGGTTGTTATAAATTGCCATCATTGTATTGTGTTGGAAATAAAGACTTCAGTAATTGAACTGAATTAGTTTTATTGTCACATGTACTCACATGAGTACAATGAAAAGTTTATGGGTCACCACTTTCGGTGCCACCTTAGGTACAAATGTACCTTGGTACAGATTCTTGAGTACAAATTCTTATGGAAAAATGTATAAAGGTAAAGAAATAAGAAGTCCAGCTTTATTGACCTTCAAAAGTACAAAATCACAGTAATAAATTGAAAGCATAAAGAAATAAGAAGTCCAGAATAACAGTCATTTCATGGTTGTATGATAAAAAAAGTTAAAAAGAGATAATTAGTCCATTTCACGGCTCTGGCTCAAGGACCTGACCCCACCCCACCCCGCCAGTTGGAATCCTAGACTGGACCCCTATGATGCTGAAGAAAACGCCACATGGAGCCACAGACTGATGTTGAAGCTGCGGAAAGGAGTCCAGGACATGATCCCAACAAAAACCACTGTCCAAAAGAGTCGCAGGCCGGTCATTGGAATCCCGGGCCCGGACACACCTCATCTTTAAAGCCTCCACGAAAGCTGTCTAGTTGAAGGACCCACCAGAATGCAGCCACAAGGAATGGCCAGATCTACACCACCTTCTCTACTGCAGCAGCCTCTCAGAACCTCCTGCTTCCCCCTCTAAGTCGCCAAAAGGAGGCAAGATGAAGTTTATGTTCAAACAAATTGTAAACAAAAAGGATGCGTCAGGCCTGGTGATAGAAGCAGATGGCCCAGGAGCCCTAATACTTACTACCCTGTAGACGCCATCTTGATGTGGATAATAGATTGCACGCAATGAGAAAATACAGTTAAAAATCTGCATAACTTTATTTATTTCAGTCTGTGTATGTTGTGAAATAGTAAATTTAGGAGGAGGATATGAAGGATGCAAAAGTGTCAATATGTCTCACCTTCGAATATAAACTCTGTCAGGGGACATTGACAATGTTCACTGCTTCAGAAAGTTATAAATAACAGGCAAACAGGTGGTAGTTAAAAATATATATCCTTGAGCTTACCAAAGTTAGCTTAATGTTAACAGTGATGAGCTTTTAGAGATATCAACTTCAGATGATAAATGTAAATGAAATTCATCATAAAAAGAAGTAATACTGAGGGGGAGAGTTGAAGTGGGTGCTGGTGGTGATGGGGATAGGTGCAGTGTTGGAGTAAGAAACCCGAAAAAGGAGTTTCACCAGGGCCTATGACTCGTCTCATGGGTCCTGGATTTAAATGACTGGATTAAAATTTCCATGGTTCTCGACTCCTGAATTGTGCAAGTCACTCACTTGGCCCTGGTCGTACTGTTTCCTACCCGAGCTGCTTTATTTGTTTGTTGACTCCTGGGACAGTGGGGAGGGGGACACTGGCTGGCTAGCATTTATCGTCCATCCCAGGCTGCCTTCTTGAACCGTTGCAGTGTATGTGCTGTAAGTGGTATCTGTTAGCTCTTGGTATCAGTGCAAGAGCAGCAAGGACCAATCTGAGCTAGAACGTATTCTCACCTTTTCAGCCTGACTTACTGCGCTGTTTCAAGTTTCCTCTTTGTATCAGGCAATATTAATTTCATTTGCTGAATCTCCAATGTTTGTGCACTCACAAGTTGTACTCCGACTTGGGGCTGCTCCCTCTGAAAGCCACCTCACTGTGCAGCCTGGAGACCTGCCTTGGAGTTGCAGGCTTCTTCTTCTGCAGTTTGAAATGCTTCCCATGTCATTCTTTAAGGTATTCTTCGGTGTTAGCTGAGGGTTTTTAAGCTTCACTTTTCTCCACAACTAACAGTATCTATTTTCTTTGAGGTTTTCTGAGTTACCAGTCTTTTGGATCATTTACACTGGCGCCACTAATCTCAGATCCCACCCTAGTCACCATGTTGTGTCCAGCCATCCTTATCCTCAAAGTGTATGGGTTCTTCAGGGGCATAGGCGAGTAGTGTGTTTGAGGAGTGCGAGCCCAATATGGCCAGGCACTTACAGACTATGGTGTTTAACTGTTAACTGTGTATTTTTTGTTTTTCTACTTTCTTTTGTAAGAAGGACTGTCATGTTTAACTTTTTAACTAGGATTCTGTACCTAGGTACCTCTAAGTGGTAACTTGTAAACTTTCCACTGTACTCATGTGAGTACATGTGATAGTAAAGCTAATTCTAATTCCACAGAACATCAATGAGCTAAGTGTCTGATTACACTTAACAATGAATCAATGCAAATTCTTCAGTCACGGAAGCCATCCTTTCACCGATGAGTTTTATGCCATAAAAAAAGTCTGATGATACTTATGCTTGAACAAAAATAGAAATTGCTGGCAAAGCTCAGCAGGTCTGCCTGCATCCGTGGAGAGAAATCGGAGTTAATGTTTCAGGTCAAGTGACCTTTCCTCAGAACCTCCTTGGTTCTGAGGAAGGGTCACTTGACCCAAAACAATAACTCTGATTTCTCTGTACAGATGCTGCCAGACCTGCTGAGCTTTTCTAGCAATTTCTGTTTTTTGTTTCTGATTTACTGCATTCACAAATCTTCTGGTTTTTATTTATGATACGTTTGTTTCTTGTAATGCAGTAAGAAATGAGAGGCAAGAAATTTTACTCATTTTTTGAGAGGTTGCCATGTTGTATGATGGCCAGGGATGCTGTAGAGAGGGAACGTCTTCCTCGCTGTACTGCATGCATGTTTACTACTTAATTTACAGCAAGTAATGAGCAACACACACACAGGACAAGTGACAGAGCCCAATGGTCACTTCATTGGACTGAATTGGGTTAAAGGTGAAGAGGAGATTTGCTCAACAGGTCAGAGAGAGAGAGAGAGAGAAACCATTCCCATGGGCAAAAGGGTTGAGAACCATAGAATGCAGATTCAAAGGCCACCTAAGGAAAAATGTTTTTACCCAGTGAATGACTGGGTCCTGGAATGCTCAAGGATTGAAGTGGAAGCAGAGACAATGCAGAGTTTATGAGGGAAATTGGATAAACAGCTGAAGGGGCAACAGTGCAAGGCCCCGGGGGTAGTAGCTGCTAAATTTCCAGGGCAAAGTGCAGGTATGGTCTCAATGGGCTAACTGGCCTCTTTCTGTGTTGTAACCATTCTGATTCTGTGGAGAAGATAGCATCTCAGAAGTGCTTTAGATCATAGAGTGGATGTGGGGGAGGAAGCTGACCCTGCACTTGAGCTAGACAGCAAACTTGATAATTCCCACTTGAACGTTATTTAAGTGCCATCATTAACCTGTTCAAAAATAAATGGCTCAGACTGGAGAATATTCACTGAAGATTCAAGTCCAATTACCTTAAAAATCAGTGTCCTTTGGTTTCTGACCTACCAGCAGTTGGAAACATTTTAATTTTTATAATTGCCGCTATACTTAAATCTCCAATTAGCTAAATGACAATTCTACGGATTGGAGTAATTGTGCAAGGAACAACAAACAAACACAAATCAGCTGAATTGCTGCCAGCTGCAGTAATATGACAGGTGATTGGCTCATCATTTCTCCACAAGTCGTTGCTGCCTTTTGAAAATTAATTTGGAAACCTTCCATAATCTTTGATTGGTTTCCAATTCTGACCTATTGCCCATTCCCGATTTTCATTGTTCCATCATTGGTGACTACACCTTCAGCTGTCTGGGCTCTACACTTGAGAATTCCATCTCTCTCTGAAGCTTAGCTAATTGAGCCAGGTTTTGGCAACATGCCCTAGTCTGTGCTTATATGGCTCAGTTTGAAATTTTGATTTGTCACTCTCCTTTATATAAATGCAGTTTACTGTTGTCCATTTGCACTGTAGTGTGAACGGTGCTTATTACAGCTCTCCATGTGGTTGACCATGATACCTCATCGCTCTCTTGTAAAAAAGAACAACAACTATGTTTGTAATCTTTGACTGGCAGTGAAATCTTTGGGCCATCTTGAAGTTATGAAGTCCACCACATAAATGTCTTTTTCTTTCTTTTCTCCTGCCTTCCTGTTCATCCTTCCTTCGTAATCATCCGTAGGATCATCTACTTTGATCAATGAAATGGTTGCAGTTTCCCCCAACTTTCCTGTCTCCCTGCAGCAGAAAACCAGGATGGAGTTTTTGAAAGGAATCTTGTTTTGTTTCTTTGTTCCCACTTGGGAAATCCTGAAGGGAACTGCTTAGTCACTGATGTCGCTGTCCCAGATCACACCAGTCCCAGTACAGGTGCCCTTTCCTGCTTCTATCACACACATGCAGATTCTCGACTACAGTTTGCAGGGTCATAGTCCACCCTCCATCACCAGTTGTTCATCGCTGCAGGGCTTGGCAGATGGATCCTGGTTGAAGCCCAAGTGTGACTTTGTTTAACATGGGTTTCTGTTGGTGCCGTCATTGTCCACATGATCCTGACTGATTGTTGGCCACACGGCAGTGAAGTGTCAATCCACTGTCTCCAGGACGACTTTACTGCATTCTTCTACAGGCAGACGATCCTTTATCCGAAATGCTTGGGACCAGCTTTCTTTCAGAATTTGAAATTTTTCGGTTTTCAGAATAAGTGACAGTTTAATGGTGAAATTTTTAAAAATCTTACCAGAGGAGCAGACTTCTTAGTAAGAACAGGCCATCGGTACTTGGCCACGCCCCCCCAAGTTGCATCTGAGTGACACGCATTGAGGTGGGTGTCGACTTGGGTTAACTGTTTGCACGCCAAACAAACTTGATAATGAGAAAAACTCTTCACAAAATTTGGATTTTGGAGCTTTTCAGTTTTTGGATGTTCCAGTAAAGGATCTTCTACCTGTACTGCCTTTGCAGCCAGTGAGGTGCACGGTTCTTTTTAGAAGTTTTCATTTAGAGAAAGTAGCCTTTGCTGGCTGGACCTGCATTTAGCGTAGGTACACCCACACTGTTTGGGAGAGAGTTCCAGGATGTTGACCTGGTGACAGTGAGGGAACAGCGATTTATTTCCAAATTTGAAAATGAACCTCTTGGAGAGGAGCTCGCATCTGGTCAGTATTCCAATACATCTGCTGCCATTGTCCTTCGAGATGGAAGCGGTTGTGGGTTTGTCTAAGGAGTCTCTTGCTTTGCCTGTTCTGCAGTTAAGGACTTTTTAAACCACATCTTGTTCGGCACCTCCCGCTTTGGTCTCCCTACCACGTTCCTGCTGTACCAGGAATGAGGAGCTCCAAATAGCATTGCACCAGGGGTCTCATAGAATTATAGAATCCCAATAGTGTGGAAACAGGCCATTTGACCCAACTAGTCCACATCGACTCTCTGAAGAGCATTCCGCCGTAACCTATCCCCTACCACATATTTCCCATGGCTACCCCCCCAACCTGCACCTCCCTGAACACTATGAGCACTTTAACATGGCTGATCCACCTAACCTGCACATGTTTGGGCTGTGGGAGGAAACCAGACCACCCAGAGGAAACCCACAGAGACATGGAGAGAATGTGTAAACTCCATACAGACAGTTGTCCAATTGGTTATTGAGAACGCACACATCTTTCCACCACGTCAAGTCAGAAATTTATGGAGAAGTGTTTTTATGCATTGGCAATTTCAGCCAACCCAAAGGAATCCTGACTGCCTCTCCACCTCCACATCTATTTTGCCTCCTTTGTCCAACCATGGTAAACACAGAGCACAGATATAAAAACTGTCGTGTGACTCATCACACAATCATCACTGAAAACAGCAAATTCAAAGAGATTCTCTGGGTCAGTGTTGTCGCTCTGGGCCATTGTTCAGTGGTCAGTCTCAGCCTGATAAAAGATCCTCCAGAGGTATATTTCAGATTTGATGATACTCAGTGTTTAACACTGCTGCCTCACAGTGCCAGGGACCCAGGTTCAATTGCTGCCTTGGGTGACTGTCTGTGTGGAGTTTGCACATTCTCACCGTGTCTGCGTGGGTTTCCTGTAGGTGCTCCGGTTTTCTCCTACAATTCAAAGATGTGCCGGTCAGGTGAATTGGCCATGCTAAATTGCCCATAGTGTTGGGTGCATTAGTCAGGGGTAAATATAGACAAATGGGTCAGAGGGTCAGTATGGACTTGTTGGGCCAAAGGGCCTAATTCTACACTATAGAGAATCTAATCAAAAAAAAGTAAAGTGACTCACCTCAGAGTCTATAAATGTACGTAGCTATCGTTGTAATGATTGCTGCTCCTGTAAGTATCACTTCAGCAAAATAAAATGATCAGAATTAGAGTAATTTTACAAGGAGTAGCAAACAAGGATAAATCACTTGAATAGCTGGCAGTTGCTGTCACATACTGGCAATCAGCTGTCGTGTTATTTCTCTGGAAGTACAAATCCTGTTGCTTAGGAATCAGTCTGTAATACCTCATACATCAATAGTGACTGATAGCTATGAGCAAAGGTGAGGATTTCAAAATGAAACTAATAAAATTGGCAGTGCCCAGCCACTTTAGGTTGAAAAGGAAGAAGTGGATTGACTCATTGGAGAGAAGGGGATAGTGATTTGATGCACACGATGAAAGGAGCGACCTGTGTGCAGGATCAGTGCTGATGAAATTGTCAAGGGTGTTGTCTCGTTGACCCAGAGTTCCTGGAACCTCTGCAACTAGCCATGGAGAGTGTGGGCTGGATTTAATTCCAAGGTTTGGTGGTGGTGGTGGTGGTGGTGGGGGGGGGGGGGGGAGGTTAGTAGAGGGGTAGGCTTCTGCATCCTGAAACCCAAGCCATTGCAATTTTGAAAGAAATGAATGGTGAGTGGCTGGAGAGTGGGCTCACTGTTCAATGAGGGATTGAAATAGAAGGATTCTGAATAGAAGTATCCTTAAAGAGCCCACTGGAGCACTGGCCCTTGCTACCTCCCATCCACTGCACCCTCCTTTCACTCCCTTGGAGCTAGCCTGCCAATTGATGTTGTACAAGACGTTGATGCGGCTTCTTCTGGAATACTGCACCCAGTTCTGGTCTCCCCGTTACAGGAAGGATATTATTAACCTGGAGAGGTTTCAGAAGAGATTTACCAGGATGTTGCTGGGAATGGAGGGTTTAAGTTATAAGGAGAGGCTGGGATATGCTAAGACTTTTCTCACTAGAACGTAGGAGGTTGAGGGGTGATCTTACAGGGGTTTATAACATCATGAGAGGTACAGAATGGCAGCCGTCTTTTCCCTAGAATAGGGGATAGTAAGACAAGAGGTCATATTTATAAGGTGAGAGGAGAAAGATATTTTAAAAAAAGGCATGAGGGGCACAGGAAGTGGTTCATGTGCTGAATGAATTTCCCAGAGGAAGTGGTGGACCGTAGGTATATTTACAACATTTAAAAGGCATTTGAAAAAATACATGAATCGGAATGGTTTGGAGGGTTACTGGCTAAAAATAGGCGTGTGGGATTAGTTTAGTTTGGGAACATGGGTCAGCGTGGACTGGTTGGACTGAAGGATTTATTTCCATGTGGAATGACTCTATGACTGGAAAGCTCCAGTCTGCATAAGAGAGGACCCTCAGTAGTTTCTTTAATTATTTTTGCTGTGTGAGTCAACGTTCTGCCCCCGAGCTCCATTTCTGGGGGATGCAGGATTGTGCTGGATGAGAGGGCAGTAGATTTCAGCAATGCCCACCTCCAGCTTTGAAAATCTGCTCTGTATCTCTGACTGTCTGATTCAGTGCCATCCTTTCTGGTCCCTTTAACATTTTAACTATTTCTGTCCCTCTGCTTCTATCATCCATTTGTTGAGCTCTTCCCTCAGTTTCTCTTGAAAGGCCATGTGATCAAAAAGGCAGGGAAAATGGCTGGAGAAACTGAGCAAGTCTGGCAGCATCTGTTGGAGAGAAAGCACAGTTAATGTTTCCAGTCCACTGAGAAGAATAACTGACCTGAGATGTTAATTCTGCTTTCTCTCAACAAATACCACCAGACGTGCAGAGTTTCTCCAACACTTTCTGTTTTTTGTTACAAACCAGGAAGTGATGCATTTACACTGTTATAACATTGGTACAGGACACTTATAACTTTTGACCTCAGATTTCCTGGCCACATATCACCATAGAAACAGGAAAGTTTCAGCCATTGTAGTCACTGTACAAGGTGCAGAAAATTGTAATGAAAGAGATTTATGCTTTTTTTTTGCATTGCAATAAAATACCCTGGGAATTCTCCAGGGACCATCGACAAAAGCCTGGAATTCATGATTTACACTGGTTTATTTGCCGCTTTATGAACAGACCATTTATATAGTCTGGAATGATTGCAAAGGTTAATGCTAGGCAAATTAGAATCCAAACTAACTGAGGATGTGGAAATTAAACAATCTTTAGGGAGGGTTCACTGGGTACATGGAAGAGAAGCATTTCCATTCGGTTGTGTTTTTTTACCCCAGTTGTTTATTGTCTCAGGATCTGATTTAGAATGGGAGCTCATTTGCATTGTTTATTGATGAGTCATAGAGTCCTACAGCACAGAGACAGGCCCTTTGGCCCAAACTGGTCCATGCCGACCAAAATGTCCATCCACTGTAACCCCATTTCCCTGTACCTGGCCCAAATACTTCTAATCTTTTCATATCCACCTATTTGTCCAAATGCCTTTTAAATGTTGTTAATGTACCCACCACAACCAACCACTTCCGCTAGCAGCTCATTCCATCTGCTTACCGCCCTCTGTGTAAAAAGTTGCCCCTCAGGTGCCCTTTTATTCTTTTCTCTCTAACCTTCAACTGATGCCTTCTCATCCTTGATTTCCCCAACCCTGGGAAAAAGACTGAGTGCATTCACCCTCTCCATGCCTCTCATGATCTTATACACTTCTACAAGATCCCCAATCAGTCTCCTAAGCTCTAAAGAAAAAATGTCAAAGCTTGTCCAACCTCTCCCGATAAATCAGATCCTCGCCTCCTGGCAACATCCTTGTAAATTTCTTCTGCACTCTTTCCAATTTCATAACATCCTTCCTATAGCAAGGTGACTAAAATTGATCACAATGTTCCAAGTGCGGCCTCATCAAACGCCTGTACAACTGCAACATAACTTCCCAACTTCAATACTCAGTCCACTGACTGATGAAGGCCAGTGTGCCAAAAGCCTTCTTCACTGCCCTGTCTACCTGTGACTCCACTTTCAGAGAACTCTGCACCTGAACTCCAGGGTCCCTCTGTTCCACTTCACTCCTTAAGGCCCTACCATTCACCATGAAACTCCTACCTTGATTTGACTTTCCAAACTGCAAGCCCTCACACTTATCTATATTAAACTCCATTTTCCAATTCTCGACCCACTTCCCCAGCTGATCAAGGCCCTGTTGCAATTTCTGATAACCTTCCTGACTGTCCATGATACCACCTATTTTAGTGTCATCTGCAAACTTACTAATTATGCCTTGTATCTTCGCATCCAAATCATTGATGTAGATAACAAATAGCAATGGACCCAGCACCGACCCTGAGGGACTCCACTAGTCACAGGCCTCCAGTCTGACAAGCATCCTTCCACCATTGTCCTCTGCTTCCTACCATCAAGCCAATTACGTATCCAATTTGCCAGCTCTTCCTGGATTCCATGCACTCTAACCTTCCAGAGCAGCCTATTATTGGAACCTTATCAAAGGCCAAACTAAAATCCATGTAGACTATGTTCTCCGTCCTGCCCTCATCAACCTTCCTGGTCACTTCATCAAAGAACTCTAATAAATTTGTGAGGCATGATTTCCCATGTACAAAGCCAAGCTGCTTATTCCTAATCAAACCCTGTCTTCCCAAATATGTGTATGTCTTATCTTTCAGGATCTTCTCAAGTAACTTACCACCACCGACGCCCCCCCACCCCTAAACAGATGTTACGCTCACTGGTCCACAGATCTTAGGTTTTTCTTTGAAGCCCTTCTTGAATAAAGGCACAACATTCAGTACCCTCTAGTCTTCTGGGACCTCACCTGTGGGCAATAATAATGCAAAAATATCAGCCAGGGCCCCCGCAATTTCTTCTCAAGCCTTTTGAGGTGTCCTTGAATATACACGGTTAGGACCAGGAGATTTATCCACCTTCATACATTCATGAAGTGCATTAGAGTGAAACAGGTTTGAGATTCCCAAGGGCCAGATTTTCACAGAGTTGAAATGTCTGCAGAGCCATTTAAGATGTTGTGTCGGGATCTGATGCTGGGATTCTGGCACCAACAGCTTTTACCACTGTGCGATGAGGGTACGAGCAATGAGCTCAGACCCTGCAATCCTCACTAGAGCAGTTTCACAGTGGGGTCCAGTTGAGCCTGATTTATTATGACTTGTGGTTTATAGACCCTCAGAGGAACCATGTGCCATTGTCTTAATTTGGAAACCTTTGTAAAGGTACATTTTGATATCTTACCCATGCTTCTCCCCCAACCACACCTGATTGACCCTCATACCCTGAGGAGGTGGCAATGGCTCAGTGCTATTCTCACCAAACTGTTAATCCAGAGACTTGGAAGTGTCTGGAGACCCACATTTGAATCTCACCATGGGCGAGGGTAGAATTTGAATTCAATAAATATCTGTAAGTAAAAGACCAATGATGACCATGAATCCATTCTCGATTTTTGAGAAAAACCATCTGGTTCACTTAGGGAAGGAAACTGCCATCCTTACCTGGTGTGGACTACACGTGATTCCAGACCCACAGCAATGTGGTTGACTCTGTATGCCTATTGGGCAATTAGGGATAGGCAATAAATGCTTGCCAGCGATGCCCTTACCCATGAATGATTTTAAAAAAAAGACTTCCAGCCCAATTCAATGCCAACTCATGTCCCTTCCTATTTACCCTGCATTCACAAAACCAGTAATTCATATAACAATGATGACAAATATGGAACTAATGTGAAAAGTTTAATTAATTTAGACAGACCATTAAAGTATCAATAACACAGGCTTCAATCTTTTCATACTACTTGAACTTGTCCAAATAAATACTGAAACATTGACGAATGAGATGACAATAAAGTTTTTTTAATAATCGCTTAAAGGTGTCAATCATGCAAAGTCAGCAACTCACTTGCCTGATTCCATTTCAAACTAATTCTTTTATCACTCCGGACGGATAGCCAAGCTTATGTGATGCAAACATGGAAACCCAGTTGGTCAGATTGTCCTGTGCAGAATGGAGATTTCCTGTTCTTGGCTGGGGCTGTCAGTGATCCCTGAAACACAGCCACTGGTAGAAAGGTAAAGTTTCGGAATCATCACCATTTCTTGAATGATCCATTTATATCGCTCACAAAGGTTGCTTTCTGGACCCTGTTACATTTAGTGGTTCCTTTCATCATTTATGGTGGCTTCTGTTTCAGAGTATTGGTCACTTGTTGTACAATTTTAAGTAGTCATGACTGTATTTTCTCCAAATGTTACAAAAGAGAAAATGATGCACCATTTTTCAAATATATATTATTCAGACTCAGTTTGCTCGATAATAATGAGGTGCCAAATATATCAGACTCACAAATACGTTTTCTAATTTTTAAATAATACTGCCATTAATTTCTCGACCTTAAAGTAATTAACTTTGTAAAGACCATATCTTTTTACTTCTCTCGATCTTTGATCATGGACTGAAATGGGAAAAGGACTGCCTTTAAATCCAAGGATCTTGAAAAGGATTGCTGTATTTTTTAAAAGCAAGTTGTATGGGCTGTTTACAATGCTGTTTACTCTTATAGTGGGAGAAGGACTGTAGAAATGCTGGAGACAAGGGATCTGTACAAACCAGGATTTGGCCAGCAACACACAGCTGATTGGTCTGTGAAGTGATGACGAGTTGTTGATAACAAAGGTCGTCAGTCTTCCAACAGCTATGTCATTGTCTGTCAGGGATCTGAACAACTGATGGGTGTGAGCAAGATAGAAGATCCCATCGGACCTCTGGAAAGGGAGGTGCTGCCCTTTCCTCAGCAAGATAAACACCTCAAGTCTGGAAGCCAGTTTATTTCCCCTCATCTTTTCCTGTAAACTGTGACTATTAACCTCCAAGACTTTCAAAGTTGTGAGCCAGTCACTTTGTGCCTCCCACAAAATGGTGAAAGTATCTGGAGAAAGAGAATTGAGGAGCGACAGGTCCTGGCAAACTAAATCATTTCCATATATCCTGTAAGCAAGCACCATTGAAGTGCTTTCCCAGTCTTACCCTCTGTTTGTCTGTATGTGTGTGTAGGATGTGTTTTATGAAGTGATTGGAGTTTTAACTAGCAGTTTTTTTTATATTAATGGTTCATAATTGTTTACCTGTAGGTAAAATCTATTAATTTGGAATAAATTCTTGTATTATACAGAATTGTGGTCCGTGTCTTCTATCAACCAAGGTCCACAAAAGACAGGAAAATTTAGGAATTTTGTACTCTTTTATAAAATCTTTAATTTTTATGGCACTCAGGGAATTTTGGGGTTTGGTTTTCAGCATGCTATCCCTGTGAGGTGTAGCAAACTACTATTCAAGTGTTGGTTAATGTCTATTGCATGGTCGATGCCTTAATGTTTATTTGTTAGAAAACACATGTTGGATTCACAAATGGCCTTCAATATTTTCCATGGGAATTCAGTTAAAAAATGGTTAAGACAGGATATGCCTTTGAAGCCAATCTGAATTAGCTTCTGGAACATCTTTCCCTATCACCAAAAACTATCCTGAGCAGTTTCTGGAGGTATGATGTCCAACAAACATTCCCAAAGTCGAATAAAGCAGTGACAGTAGTTCCATGGTTTATTGAAGGAGCCACATAGTATCTTCAATGGAAATTTGTGGAATTTAACAGCTTAAATTGTCTGTGCTCTTATAACCTTTTTAACGTGCAATCTGCTCTGGGCAATAGGAAGTACTGATAGGAGAGATTTATTAATGAACCTTATCGATCTTGCATTTCGACAGTGACACATTTATACAGGTGTTCGAATCAATAGAAAACAATAAAGCCTGGAACTGTTTTGTACTGCACAAGGACCGTTTCTCAGTCTGAAATAAATGACAGTGAACTCGGTAATGGCCTGCTCACCAATTCCACACTGTCATGGCCATCTTGCATTGATTGATATTGCCAGCCCACTTGGCTTCAGACATTGTTGCTTGGATGTGGGCTATACAGTTATCTGAGGGTCACCGCACGTTTAGTGAAGGCACTGAGGAGTGATTCCATATGACACCTTCTGCAGACAGCTGACAAGTGATGCTTTTTCGATTCCATCCTCAGTAGACGGAACGCCACTGACAGAATTGATTGTTTGAGAGCATGACTCCCTCAGCCCCTGCACTGAGACGTTTCATTATATGCAGTGTTGCAAATGTTTCGGTGGCTCACTTACAAAATCATTGTGGATTTTTTTTCTTAACTGATTTGCCATTTGCGAACTGATTCAACTGTTTGTAAACCTTGGAGGTAAATGTCTTCACCTGGAGAGTGGTGAGAATGTGATCCTTGTGACCACAAAGAATCACTAAGACAAATAGCATTGATAACATAGAATAACATTTAAGGGAAAGCTAGACAAGCACATGAAGCAGAAAGGAATAGAATCTTTTGCTGATAAGACACTTGATCAGCCTCAGTTTTACTGACTGGTTCTGGGAACCACACTTTTGGAAGAATGTGAAGGCAGTGCAGAGAGTGCAGAAAAGATTTATAAGTATACATCCAAGGATGAGGAATTTCCATTATGATAGATAGATTTGAGAAACTGTTCTCCTTGAAGAAGAGAAGTATTCAAAATCATGAAATCTCGGGACAGTAAATGTGGAGAGAATAATCCTGCTCGTGAAAGATTCAAGAATGAGAGAACACAGATGTGACGTAAAAAATTGAAATGAAAGAAGCAAAAGTGATATGAGGAAAAGCTTTTGAATGCAGTGAGTGACAGTGAGAACTGAACAATTGAATTGGAAGCCGTTTGTTTTCAACACATTAAAATTCAGTGGCCATATCTGCTTGATCAAAAGGATTGGAGATCGAATGAAATTTATAAACAAGAAAAAAAATTGTATTCAAGAATTATTGGAAGAATTCATGGTTTGTTTTCCTTTGGAACTGATCACATGATGCCAACCACAAAAACCCACTTCTGGCTTTTGTAGGTGTCAATTGCAGCATCATTCAAGTAACCTTAATGACCTTGCCCCTTTGTAGGATCTCCTGCTTTTCCACAAGGCCTGTGCCGGTGAACAAAGACAATCTTTTCCCTGAAAAACACAAAAGCAACAAATGGATACAGAGCGAAGGGAGAGAGAGAGAGAGAAGCATGACAACGGAGTGACATTTCATGTGATGGCAAAATGCTTTCAGTTTGAAAGCTGCAGTGAAATTTTAAGAATGCAAGACGGACTGACAAGCATAATGAGGGATTGAGTCATCCTGTAGTTGGATATATTTGCATTTATTTATTTATTGCTTCTTTTTTCTTTTAAAGAAGCTGCTTGAGCTTGAATATATAAATAATTACCTTCTCTTGTCTTGCTCCTTGGTCCTGTTGTGATATATTTTGTGACAAAATGTGTTGCAACAAAATTAAGTGCCATTGAAAGAGGCTGTTTGGCACTTCCAGCTCATCTTCTGCGGAAACCAACCCTCCCATGGTTGTATCTAACTACCTCTTGAATGATTACAGAGTGTTTTTCCTCCACTGCTTTGTCTAAAAGCCATTCCAGGTTTTGATCAGACTCTCTGATCACACTCTCTGAAGATGCATTTTCTGATATTAGTCCCAAATTTGCCTTCTATTTCTTTGTACCTTGAATCGTGCTGAAAAGACAGAATGTTGCCAAAGCCTTTTCATCTTGCACTCATCAGGACAAACCCAAGGATGCCAATTTTTAAATGATCACAGCATTTTTACCATAGCTGCCAAATTTCAAATGACTGTAATGAATTATACTATGATATAACTCCAATATTCTGTTATTTGTACCATAGTATAAATTGTTGCAATCATTTGAAATATCACATTCTTGGTGTTTGCCCTAACGAGAACGAGATGAAAAGCTTCAGCATTGTCTGACCCAACAACCTTGTACCTTGTTATATTTCAGTCTCCTCAGGAGACCGTTTGGTTATTGAACTATTCTTCAGGTGTACCAGAAACTCAAAAGTATTTTGGGTTCCTGTTGGACAATGCATTGTTCCACGTGTTTCAAATTAACAGAATGGTTAATTTTGAGATGAAATAGAAGCAATGGAAATTTACAGCTGATGACAACCCACCCTGAAGGCAGAGTTAACCTTGAGCTTTCCTACAAAGGTGGATCATTCTGGAATTGGACAAGTTCCATTTCTTCACTGATGCCACCTGAGCAGCTTAGAGAAAAGGTTGACTTGTATTTATGTATAGCCTTTCCTGCCCTCTGCATGTCCCAGAACACTTCACAATCGTAGAGGCATTATACAGTGCAATTTATACAATACAATACAGCACAGGAACAGGCCTTTCAGCCCACAAAGCCCGTGCCGATTCTAATCCTTATTTAGACTCACTACAACTTGCCCACATGCAGTTTCTATCCCTCTGTTTGCCTGATGTTCAAGTTTTTATCAAGATACACTTCAACCTTGTGAAAGTGTCTACTTCCACTACATCCACTGGCAATGTGTTCTAGACACCCTGAGTGAGAAATTTTCCTCAAACTTCTCCTCTCAACTTTCCCCCTCTCACCTTGAACCTTTGCCCACTTGTAACTGACCTTTCCACCCTGGGAAAAAGCCTTTGACTAACCATCCTTTTATGTCTTCCATAATTTTGCAGACTTTATTAGTTTGCCTCTCAGCCCCCATCTTTCCAGTGAAACATTCCTGTTTTAGGAAACGCAGCAGCCAATTAGCACGCAGCAATGATTTGTCGTTCCCATTTGATGATATTTACTAAGGGGATAAATGTTGACATTACACTAGGATAAACAGCCGCTGTTCTTCATTAATCTTTTCCATCCACCAAGAGACCAGTCAGGACCTCAGTTTAATGTCACCTCTGGTGAGAGCTGGCAGTCTAACAGTGTTGCACTCCTTGGTCCCAACTTTCTGAGTGGGATTTGAACCCATTCTGATGTGATTTCAGAGGGAAGAGTGCAACCTACCTGTCAAGGTCGGAGATTTCCACTGAGGATGGGGTGGGGAGGTGTCATGTGGGCATTGGCAGAGTAGCGTATTTGTGGGTGATGTTGGGCACAGGGCAGACAGTCAACTCTCTCAGAGCCATTTCCTCTAACCCAACGCAATAGGCTACACACAGTGATTGGGATAACCAGGAGTTCACCTTTGAGTCAGGAAACACCAAGACAAGTTCAGTGGTTCAAAGGATCAGCCGAGATGAAGTGAATTGAGAACACCATCTCATTCCTTCCCGCCCTTCCCTCCTTCCTCAGATTCAAATCATCAGCTCAATAAAACAGCATCTCTGAAATTATCTGACTTGGCATTTCTTCTTCAGGATAATGTCATTTTTGTTTTGCATTTAATTAATTGCTGCTTGGTAAATTGACTCTGGAGAGAGATGTTAGTGAAAAGTTTCCAAGAATAGATGTATCTACGTGAAACAGATGGTGCAGCCCTGAGCTCTGAAATTTCTCCCAGCTGCTTTATAGGAACAGCAGTAGACTGATCTGTCCCTCAAACCTGTGTCACCATTTGGTTAGGTCTTAGCTGATTTGTTTGCTAACCCCTTAGTTCTGTTTTCTGTTTTGCTTCAAGTGCTTACTCCAGAAAACACTATGCCTTCCAATGGCAACTCCTTTTGCCTGCATTCCTTCTAGAGCCGTGAAACAGTCTGGGCTAACTTGCATATCTGATAGATCAGTATATCTCCCAGAGCATGAGACAAGCCATCTACATTAATAATCTTAAATTGGATAATGCATTGCATGTAGAACCTTCTTAGACTCAAGGATCCAAATGGCCTCCTTTCTACTCCATGGTTCTACACCCGTCAGTCTTTTCTCTTTTCAACATCCTAGGTTCTTTGTTGACCAGAAGCTGAACTAAACTAACCATAAAAACATTGTAGCTGGTCAAAGATAGACATTTCTGCAGCTTCCCACCTCCCCAGTCCCTGTCTGGCATCTGCAAGTCACAAGTCAGGAGTGTGATGGAATTCTCCCCAGTTGCCTGGATAAGGTGTGGCTCCAACAACATGCGAGAGGTTCAACACCAACTAGCCTACTTTGGGTGCAAATTCCACCATATTTAACATTCATTCTCTCCACCAGTGTGTGCCAAAGGTGATCACCAATACATCCACTATTTCTCTGGCCCTTATTTACCCTTATTGGACTTTGGAGATTTTTCGCTCTGAATCCAGTTAATTTCCTCAAACCTATTTCCCTAGTAATGCGGATTTCCCTCGTTTCAACCCTTTCACTAGACCCTGTGTTCCCCATCATTTTTGGAATGTTATTTCTGTCCTTCTTTGTGAAGACAGAAACAAAATATGTATTTAATTGGCCTGCCATCTCTCTGTTTCCCAATATAACCTCCTCTGTTTCTGACTGAAAGGGACCTACATTTGTTTTAGCTAATCTTTCTCTCTTCACATACCTATAGAAGCTTTTACAATCAGCTTGTATAATCAGTACAATGAAGAAATGAGGTCCCGTGAGATTGTGCTGAACCATATGAGAACGGTAGGGGAGATTGAAGACTGAGTGGTCATTGTGCAAGTAAGATGGAGAATCAAAATGACAGGCAATCAGAAACGTGAGATGTGTTTGAAGAATGTTCCACAAAACAGTCTCCTGATCATCATTTGGTATCCAAACAGTTAACATACACTTGTTTACACTGCATATGTATGACTCCTGAAATCACCGATTCAATGACAGTGCCTATAACTCAATTTCCATTTTCAAGACAAAAATGCAAGGATCCGCATGTTAACATCTAATTTGGTGTCTGTATTTGACAGTGCTACTGGAACACTGAAGGCATGGAGAGATAATGGCACCAAAACCAGCAGAGAATCAGACAGTTGCTGTCAAACCAGGATATTTAACAATGACCTTTTATTCACTACCCAGGTGTTAGTGCCTCATGTTAGATACAAACTGATAGTCAATTTCCTGTCAGCAATGCTTAGGCCAGTTGTTCAGTTTCACTTTGACCATTTTTCATAAGGTCATAGGAATAGGAGCAGGCCATTCAGCCCCAGAGCCTGCTGTTCCCATTCAATACCGTCACAGCTGTTTGAAAACTTCAGTGCCTTGTACATATCCCTTTCCCAGAACCCAGTACACCATTGATAATCAAAAATGCATCAATATTCACTTTAAGTATACTCAAAGACTGAGCTTTCATAGCCCGCTAGGGTTAAGAATTCCAAAGATTCATCACTTTCTGAATAAAAACAATTCTTCTAGTCTCTGTCTAAAATGCCTTCCTCTTCATTAATGGTGGCATCCTCCTTATTAATGATGCCACCCCCCCTTATTAATGATGCCCTCTAGTTCTGGACTCCCCAACCAAGGGGAATATCTTACCTGCATCTGCCATGTCTATTCTTGTAAGCATTTTGTAAGTTTCAATGAGATCACCTCTCATTCTTCAAGACTCTTGAGAACACAGGCCCAATCCCTCCTGATGGGACAGTCTAACCATGCTGAGAACAAGTCTGGTAAATCTTCCTTGCACTCCCTCTCAGGTAATAATAGATTTCCTGAGATAAGGAGACCCAAACTGCACACAGTACTCCAAGTTCAATTCCAAGCTTCTGTACAATTGGAGCAAGGCTTCACTATTCCTGAACTCAAAGGCTCTTCTGATAAACGTTAACATTCCATTGGCCACCCTAATAGCTTGTGACACCTGAATGTTCATCTTCAATGATTTATTGTTGAGGACACCCAAGTTCTACACTTTCCAACCGTTTATTATTTATTAAATACCATGCACATCTCCTCTTCCTACTAATGTGGACAACCTCACATTTTTCCACATTATATTCCTTCAGGCATGTTGTGACCCAAACAGGAGGCCTGTCCAAATTCTCCTGAAAACCTTTCACATCTTCCTCACAACATGTATTCTTGCTTAGCTTTCACTCGTGTAAGATCCTGAGGGGACTCAATAAGTGGACGCTGCAAGGTTCTTTCTCATTGTGGGAGAGACTCGAACCAGGAGGCTTTAGAAAATGTAGGAGCTGTAGTCAGCCATTTGGCTCAAGGATTCTGTTCCCATTCAACGAGATCATGGCTGATTTGATAATCCTCAATGCCATTTTCTCACCTGTTCAAATGTAACGAGTCTCATATTTAAGACAGCAATGATTTTTTTGTTTCCCTGTGGGGTATCATTTTGTGGAATTCTCCTCCGCAGGAAGCAGTAGAAGCTGGGTCATTGAATATTTTTAAGGCTGCGATAGATTCTTCATTGACTGGGAGTCAAAGGCTGTCAGGCATAGGCAGGAAAGTGGAGTTGAGGCCATAATCAGGTCAGCTGTGATCTTACCGAATGGCAGAACTCAAGGGGCTGAATGGCCTGTTCCTCCTAGTTTGTATGTTTTGTGTGCTGAACAGCTTTCTGTTCCTTGGAGGCTGGAGAAGAGAGAGTGAGAATACGGTTTCAACATTGCACATCATTTATCAGTGAATTAAGAAAGTTATTAATGATGTAGAATTTGAAAACGCTATGTATTATCTGCAGAATGTCTTTATTTTTGAACTCATTTGCCTCCTCAGTCCTAGTTCATTGTAATTCATAAGCTTCTAGCTGATGGTGGGACTGTAATGAAAGGACTTGGGAATTCTGTGCTGCAGTGGCACAGTGTGATGCATTTGCTTGATGTGGCCTCTGTGTGGCTTTGAATTCAAGCAACATCCCAATGGACTTCCTTGTAGATTAACGGCATGCTGAGAACCTACACTTTCACCAAAAGGAACTTTATTAAACAACAGGAAAATGTCATCTTAGAATGAAGTAGGACTGTTACTCCTTTCATGGGTGTGAGCACGCACACAGATATTGGTGTCTGAATACAGAGTAACACCGAGGGATTGTATTGAAGCTGCCTGCTGTGATAAATAGACTAGTTCCGAATTTTCCCTTTCACCTCAGCAGCATCCCTTTAATCATTAGTATTGCTGTTCTTAATACAGTGTGGAAAGCAATATTGGAAAAAAAGCTAATCTTTCTCTAAATAGAAATCCTATTCTAATGCTCAATTCATTTTTAACTCAACACTATGACCCCCCCCCCCCGACCCCCCAGTTTCCAAACACTTTCAATTTTCCTGTCACTTGCATTTTTCAATTTTTTCTCTCTGTTTTAAGAAGTTTGTTCTCATATCATCAGTAAATGCTGGCATTATCAGCAACACCCTCATCTTGTGAAATAATTAATTAAAAATAGTTGCCTATGTTACATTAACCATAGAGCGTTCATCTGCTGTCAAAAATAGAGATGGTTATTACCAAAAACAGAAATTGCTGGAAAATCTCATCAGGTCTGGCAGCATCTGTGGACAGAAAGCAGAGTTAATGTTTTGGGTCCAGTGACACTTCTTCAGAATTGATGATAGCTAGGAAAAGGATAGCTTTTATAAAGAAGGTGGGGTGGGGGAAGAGTGAATGATAAGTGGAGATAGAACCCAAAGAGAGAGAAAAACAGTTGGACAATCAAAGGCATGGTTAAAGATCAGTCTAGGGGGATGAATACATCTCTGTCTCGGGTTTGCTGCAGTGCTCCAGCAAAGCTCACTGCACACTGGAAGAACAGCACCTCACTTTCCACATGGAGTATGTACAGCCTTCTGGATTTAATACTGAATATAACAATTCTAGGGTTTGAGCATTTTCCCCCTTGCTTTCCACACACACCAGGCCTTGTCATCACACAGGCTGCTACCATACACTAGGTAAAAACAATGACTGCAGATGCTGGTAACCAGAGTCTAGATTAGAGTGGTGCTGGAAAAACACAGCAGTTCAGGCAGCATCCGAGGAGCAGTAAAATTGACGTTTCAGGCAAAAGCCCCTCTGCTATCATACACTACCCATTCTCTGTCACTATTGCCCCCAGTAGCAGCCATTCATTCCCTCAGACTGACCTTTACTCACTCTCTTGTCTTTGTTTTTCTCTCTCTTTGGGCTCAGATACCTAACATTTACTCTTCCACCTCCCCCCACCCATCTTCTGTATAGGTCCTTTTCCTAGCTACCATCAGTTATGAATAAAGCTCACTGTATCCAAAATGTTAACTCTGATTTCCCTCCTCAGATGCTGCCAGACCTGCTGAAATTTTCTAACAATGTTTGCTTTTTGTTTCAGATTTCTAGCATCCGCGTTTCTTTCCGTACTTTTGTCTATGGTTCTTAACCAGTTTGCAAAAAGATTATACAGATTATAAAGCAAGCATTGGAGTAAGTGGGGAAGAGGGAAGGTTTTGAAGGAGTGTGCTCCTGTTCTGTTCCTTCAAACGTAATGTATAGCTTCAACATCTAGCCATTACTTGACCAGGAGCCGTCGTGGATCAGAGAGCACAAGGGGTGCTGAGAGGACAGGACTTGGTGCGTGTTAAGACACGCACACAGACTTTTGGATGACCTTGAAATTTCAGAATATGGAAACTAGCCGGGAGTGTGTTGGCATTGTCGATTTTACAGCTGACCAAGGCATCAATGAGGGCTGCCACAGCAGATATGCTGAGATGGGCTTTGAAGTGGAAGTGGAAACAGACCTTTGGAGTGACGGTGTAAATAGGAAATTGCAAGCTCATCCTCAATGTCACACATTGCAACGAGATTGCAGTCAGATGGGTTTAGTATCAAACTGTTGCCAGGGCGATGGATGGAATCAGTTATTAGGGAACAGAACTTGGATCAAGGACTGAAAACAATAACTTGTGGGCGGCACGGTGGCACA
>NC_057718.1:14853991-14874130 GCF_004010195.1 Chiloscyllium plagiosum | reverse complement strand
TCGGTGTGGACTTGTTGGGCCGAAGGGCCTGTTTCCACACTGTAAGTAATCAAATCAAATCAAATCAAATCAAACTTCAGTCTCACCAATAATTAGTTGAAGGAAATCTCTGAGAATCCAGAGGTTGCGCCTTCAGTTGTTTCAGACCTCTGGTCTGGATTTCCCTCCGTGTATCTCTCGAATTTAAACTTTCGCCATTTATATACTTCTTAATGGCTGCCTTTTTGTCTACGTTTTTGATCTCCTGACCTAATATCTCCTTATGTGTCATGCTTGGTGTCATATTTTGTTTTTTAATGTATCTATGATGCTCCTTTGGATTTCCATGTTAAAAGTGCTGTTTTCTTTTATTATACACTCATGGGATGTGGCTGCCATTGGCTGGGCCAGCATTTATTGCCTGTACCTAGTTGCCCTTGAGAAGGTGATGGTGAGCTGCTTTCTTGAACCATTGCAGACATGTGCTGTACATTTGCCCACAATGTTGTGAAAGAGACAGTATTAGGATTTTGACCCAGTGTCACTGCAAATGGCAGTACCTTTCCAAGTCAGTATGATGAGTGCCTTGGAGAGGAACTTGCATGTGGTGGTCTTCCCAAGTACCTGCTTTCCTTGTCCTTCTTGATGGAATTGGTCATGGGTTTCGAAGGTGCTGTCAAGGGTCTTTTGTGAATTTCTGCAATGCATCTTGGAGATAGTACACACTGCTGCTACTGAGCATCAGTGTTGGAGAGAGTAGATGCTGTGGATGTGGTGGCAATCAAGCAGGCTGCTTTATCTTGGTTGTTGTCAAGCTTCTTGGGTGTTGTTAGATCTGCAGCAATCCAGGCAAGTGGGAGTATTCCATCCTACTCCTGACTTGTGTTTTGAAGATGGTGCTCAGGCTTTGGGGAGTCAGGAGGTGAGTTACTCGCCATAGTATTCCTGGCTTCTAACCTACTCTTGTAGCCACTGTCTTTATGTGCTGAGTCCAGTTGAGTTTATAAATATAGTTTATTTTGAGTTCTGTTTTGGACTGACTGAAAGGGCGATGGGACCACATTCACTGCTGACTTTCAAAGGGAAAAAGTTACAATGGTATTGGGAAGTAACTTAATCGAATGGCCTTTTCAAAGAGATGGCACAGACTTGATGGGCTGAATTATCTCCGCCTGTCATACAACATTTGATTCTATGAATTCAGTGCCTGCTGTTCCAAAGCGATTCTTTTCGTGTATGAAGTCCAGCGTTGACCAGAGCTGATGTCTCCCTGATGTACTCACAATAACCCAAGCAGAAGACTTAATTATTGACTGCCGGATAATAAAAGCACCTTCTGAATTTTGGCAAAGTTTTACAGACTAATTATCTGCTTCTTTGCAACTCCTAGGGATACTGTAAGTGCAGGCAGACAACGAAGAGGCCAACTAATGAGAGAGTGGAGAATCAAACGTCAATCCGATAAAAATTCTTTGCAGACCGTTGACACTAATTTACAGTGCGATTGTGGGAACCAGGTCAGAGTTAATGTGCCTGTTGCCACCATTGCAGTGACTGAAGATTGTACTGAAGGAGTTTAAGGCTGAGGCATATTCACTCAGCAGGTTGAGGAACTGATTGTGGGGGAGGTGGGTTTGTGTCTAATTAACAAGCAGTTTGAAGATTTGGGATTTATTCTTGGGCAAAACGATTTAACTGTACTTGACAGTGAAATGGCAGAGTGTTGCCTAATTGAAGAGACACCGATCAGTGATGGATGGCTAGCTCTGTACATGCCAGATGTGAGAGGATTAATGTCACACAAAATTGTATTCAGTTTGACATTATACTCGGAACAAATCTGCAACCGTGTTTCACTTTGAAACACAATGAGGAGAAAATAGGCCTACACCACCCCACCCGCATACACGGGTCTGCTTATATTAAGACGCAGTGATAGAGCTCCGCTTTCTGAAAATATCTTTTATCTATTCGGTGCTGGGATACCTGTTTAAGAAACAAATTGGTACGTTGTCTGTTGCCACCCAGTTGTCTGTTAAAGTTTTTTAATGTATGAACTATTACAAAGTGGGTACAATACAGAAACAAATCATTTGGACTGAAGGTCTTTATGCTGGTCTTTATGTTCCACTCACACAAAGCAACAATGATATTCATATTCACAGCAAACAAGTAACGTTCAACTTGGGCAATCAGCTTAGGTGACTGTGATTACCAGATATTGTTTCCTCTCCAGAGAAACAGCTTCTCCTCATTCACTTTTTCAAACCTTAAATATGCTCTCCCGGAGAGTTTTAAAGAGGCCAAGTAACCTTTAATCAGCTATTGTCATCAGAATTTTGTTCCACAATATCGGGGGCTGGGAGAAAGTTTAAGGGCGGAACTCTGCTGTCCTTACCTGGTCTGGCTGACATGTGACTTCAGGCCCACACTGCCCTCAGTAAGGGCTGAGCAAGCTGCTTGGTTCAAGTGCAGTTACAGACAAATACAGTCCTTCCCAGTGATGCTCCTGTGAATGAATAGAGGAAGAACAAAATTCTCTAATGGATTGGGGAATGAGATGGAGAGGGAGGCAGAGACATTCTGGTTTGGAATGGCATCCATTGTGTGCATGAAGTGGAATGTTATTCCCAGGAAGGGTTTTGTTTCAAAAGTCCCAAACAATGGCTCTTTGAAACCATAACTTAGAAATAAGAACAAAGGAGCAGGAGTAGGCCATCGTCGAGCCTGCTCCGCCATTCAATAAGATCATGGCTGATCTTTTTGTGGACTCAGTTCCACTTAATCACTCACTCACCATAACCCTTCATTCCTTTACTGCTCAAAAATCTATCTTTGCCTTTAAAACATTCAGCGAGGTAGCTTCAACTACTTCACTGGGCAGGGAATAGCTCAGATTCACAACCCTTTGGGTGAAGAAGCTTCCTCTTCAACTCAGTCCTAAATCTGCTCCCCCTTTATTCTGAGGCTATGCCCCCCCCCGCTAGTTCTAGTTTCACCTGCCAGTGGGAACAACTTCCCTGCTTCTATCCTATCTATTCCCTTCATAATTTTATTTGTTTCTATTCAATCTCCCCTAATCTTTCTAAATTCCAATGAGTGTAGTCCCAAGTCTACTCAATCTCTCCTCATAAGGTAACCCTCTCAACTTTGGAATCAACCTAGTGAACTTCCTCTGCACCCTCTCCAGAGTGAGTACGTTCTTTCTCAAGTAAGGAGACCAAAACTGTACACAATACTCCAAGTGCGGCCTCACCAGCAACCTATACAGCTGTAGCATAACCTCCTTATTTTTAAACTCCATCCCTCTAGCAATGAAGGACAATATTCCATTTGCCTTCTTAATTACCTATTGGACCTGCAAACTGACATTTTGTGATTCATACGCAAGGATTTGTGGTCAAAGGGAATGATAGTCAAGGATTGGGGCCAATTGGTGGTCGGAGGATTCAAGTACCATCAAAACAATGGAAGTTATCCAGGATGCAGAGTTCTGGATAAGGGTCAATGAGTTCAGTGCTTCGGCTGTGGACCGTACAGGGGATTCTGGCTTAGGTCTGGGGTCTGGCATCTGTCAACAAGTTGATGGGTTCCTGAGGAAACATAAGGACAGACTTGGTAAAGAACCCAACCGTGTGTCTTTCGAAACCTGTTAGTACAACCTGTTCGCATGTCACTATGCCAACTATCTTGCACATGTTGTCGGAGATGAACAAGGGAAGTACCCTGTTTGGAACTCTAAGTAGCTGCCTTTGCCCCATCCTTTGTGGATGAAGTGATTGATTGTCTGCTCCATTTGGTGCCAAGTTAGCTCGGCACAGTCACAGAACATGGGACATTGATAAAATTTGTCAGACTAGCTGATAGTAGTTGTTAAATATTGCACCTGGCTTGTGTGGAGAACACTGGAAATAGTGCCTCCAGAGGCAGAAAAGGGGTTGGCAATTACACTCCAGTGGCACTTTGTGACTCCCTGATATTGGAGTGTGTAGCAATGTGCAGGAGCTGTGTGTGATTGTATTTTGAACCAAACTCAAGTAACTACCCCTTGCTCTGAAATTAAGGCTGTCAGCTTTTACAATTTCGATCTGGAGCAGTGCAGTCACATTCTGAGATGTGAACAAATCTAGTTCCTGGTCTATTTTCACCAATTTGCTTAGTGTCTTAAGATTACAGATAATTGTGAGAGAGTTATTTCTGCTGCTGAAACCAGTTTCTTTTACTGGTTTAGGTCAGGTCATCCTCATCTCCAGGATACATGATGTTCTTTCATCACAGCTAACTCCTTTCTGGGATTGTGCTGATGAACTAGATTATCCCCAAGCTCATTCTTCTTAAAGCGGGACCCCTAAATCTATGCAGAGTATTCCAAACCACATTGAGCTGGAATATCCTGAGGAAAAGCATACTTAATTGTTAGTTAAACTTGCACTGCTCTTCTTAGCAGCAATAATACAACCAGCATTGGTATAAACTTGTCTGATTCCCTTCTTTGATTTGGTTTGGCTCATGTCTGTTGTGGCTCATTTGCTATTCGCTCATATCACCTTTGCTTCTGAAATTCAGCCTTCAATTCGTGCTCCAGGCTTCATCACAGTAGTCCAAACTGGCACACACTGCTGTAGCACAGAGGAAAGGCTGCACTGTTCAAGGTGTCAGACTGAGGACCCATGGTGCAATTTTGTTGAAGAGTGGAGGAGTTATCCCCAGTCTCCCAGCCAATATTTATCCCACAGTCAATTTATCCCACAAAGAGACAGATTATTCAGTCGTGATCACATTAGCTACCGTGTTTCCAACACTGCATCAATTACAGCACTGTAACCATTGGTGGTAAAATGCTGTACATCATCGAGTGATTGTGAAGGGTGCTGTAGAAATTCAGGGCTTGCTTACTAGAAGGGAAGATAAGTGCATACTTTCATTTAAATTCAATCATGGGATGTGGGTGTCGCTGGCTAGACCGGCATTTATTGCCCATCACTAATTGCCCAGAGGACAGTTAAGAGTCAACCACGTTGCTGTGGGACTGGAATCACATGTAGACCAGTCCAGGTAAGGATGACAGTTTCCTTCCCTAAAGGGCATTAGTGATCGAGTCGGGGTTTTCCTGACAATCAACAATGGATTTGTGGTCATCATTAGAATCTTAATTCCAGATTTTAAATAAAATTTAAATTCCACCACCTACCATGGCAGAATTTGAACTTAGGTTCCCAGAATATTATCTGGGTCTCTGGATTAACACTGGGAAAGGGAGTGGGCAGGAAGATTTCTGAAGTTACAACAGGCCGTAGTTAATAATATAGCAGCACAACTGCCAAATCATGCGTGCCGCCATGTTATCAAAATGTGGGGAAGTCTTGAAACAAGATAGGGTGGTGAAGAAGGTATTTGGTACACTTACCTTCATTGGTCAGTGCATTGAGTATAGGAGTCAGGATGTCACGTTGGTGCTTTATAGGACACTGGTTAGGCCACTGCTTTTGGAATACTGCGTTCAACTCTGGTCTCCCTCCTATTGGAAGAATGTTTTGAAATTTGAAAAGGTTCAGGAAAGATTGACAAGGATGTTGCCAGGGTCTGACAGTTTGAGCTGTAGGGCAAGGCTGAATAGGCTGGGGCTGATTTCCCTGACATCAAAGGCCTTTATAAAATCATGAGGGGCATGGATAAGGTGAATAGTCAAGGTCTTTTTCCAAGGGTGGAGTCCAAAACTGGAGGGCATAAGTTTAATGTGAGAGGGGGAAGACTAAAAGGGACCTATTAGGAGCAACATTTTCACGCAGAAGGTGCAATGTGTGTGGAATGAGTTGCCAGAGGAGTTAGTGGAGGCTGGTACAATTAGAACATTTAAAAGACATCTGAATGCGTATATGAATAGGAAGGGTTTAGACCGATATGCTCTAAATGCTGGCAAATGGGACTAGATTAATTTAGGATATTTGGTTGGCATGGACACGTTAGAGCAAAGGGTCTGTTTCCATGCTGTACATCTCTATGACTCTATGACAGGAAAGTTAAAAGTATTTGCTCAGTTTCTCCATTGTAAGCCTCCTGCCTGTCTGTCTGGATAGGCAGAGCGATATTAGTTCAGGGCCTCACATGCTTCACTGCATAACATGACATCCTTCAGACGCGCACTAGAAATTGTAGCCAAGACATGTGACTAAATCCTCATGATGAAAACCATGTCTTGAGAAATTTTACAACTATGTAAGATTTCGGCATCAATAACCAGTGATCCATGAAGCAGAGGGATCCATCCCAAAGCATACTGTGCAGTAATTATCAGCATGGAGGGAGTGGAGGTGGGGTGAGGGGGAGGTGAGCTAGGGGATAAAAATGAAAACAAGGGGGATTTATGAAAAGTCCTTGGAGATTTTAGCATTTTGTCAATCATTTATAGTGAAACAATGTAAAATGTATAGTGAAACAGAAATTGCAGATTTCTGCCCTTAAATGGTGTTGCAGAGGATTACAGTGGATCTTGCGTTAAAGTCACAAGTAAAGCCTCTAGAAAATTGTGACTGTGCTTAATTGCATTTCAGATATTGAGATGTGGAAATTTAATTAGGCACTTAATAGAAATATGACAAAGTGCTTTCTGGCATATTAAAATGTGTGAACACCAGGTTTATTCGTGTTAAAATTGTTATCTATGGTTTGAGTAGATGGAGCGTTTGATGTCCGTTCAGCAGAAGACTCTTAATAGGAACCCCCCCCCCCCCCCCCCCCGCCGGACAACAAAATGTTTTCATAATCTAGTCATTTCTTTCACAGTCGAATATGAAAGAGATGAAATGGAATCTCAGCAACTGTCCCATTTGAGGTAAGTTATTCTATAAACCTTTGACTATTGAAAAAGAGAAAATAAGATTGGGAGGAGATTTGTTAGAATCATTAAAAATTTTGAGGGCAGAAACTGTTTCCAATGGTGGAAAGGTCGAGAACTTGAGGATGTCAATTTAAGCTGATCGGCAGAGGTGACATGAGGGAAAGCTGTTTTATCCTGCAACAGGCTAGGGTCTGGAACACAGGTTCTAAGAGTGTGCTGGAGGCAGATATGGTTGTGGCTTTCGAAAGAGAGTCAGATCATTAGCTGAAGAGAAAACAAATTGCAGGGCTAAGAGGAAATACTCCAAGTACTTTTCTCATCTGCATTTATCCTTGAGTGTGTAGTTTCTGTTTCATGACTTTTTGAGTTGACACCTGTACTTGGTCCTCTTCAGTCAGTGTTCACACACGATACAGAGTAATTTCTGATCTGACACCAAGTTGTACCAGGTAATGGTGAGGAGATTGAAATTGTTGTCTTGTAGCCAGGATATCTATGTAGCTCATCCAATTATAGTTCTGATTAATTATAACCCCCCAGGATGTTGATGCCGGTGAATTCACTGATGGTAATGCCATTGAATGTCAAGATGGGATGGGCAGATTCTCTTTCGTTAGAGTTGTTGCATTCTGCACTTTTAAGTGTGTGTGTGTGTTTCCTGCTGCTTATCAGTCCAAGCCTGTATGTTGTCTATAGTCTTGCTGCACTACAGCAAGACTCAGTATCTAAGAAGTTAAAAATGGAACAGATCACTCAGCAGTCAACGGTAAACACCCTCACTTCTGACCTTAAAGCAGTTGAGCCTCAAACACCATGCTGGGGAACTCCTACAGTGATGATCTGAGACTCAGATGGTTAGCCTCCAAAACCAACAAACAACTTTCTTGGCGTTCAGTATGAACCCAATCAATAAAGAGTTCTGCCCTATCCAGTTTCCACTACCTTCAATTTGCTGGGTCTCTTCGATGACACACTTAGTCAAATTTAAAAATAGAATCCTTGCAGTTTGGAAGCAGGCCATTCAGCCCATCGAGTCCATACCTCCCCTCCGAAGAGCATCCCACCAAGACTGACACCCCTACGCTACCCCTGCAACCCTGCATTTCCCATGGCTAATCTACTTAACCCGCACATATTTGGACTGTGTTGGGAAGCTGGACCACCCGGAGGAAACCCACACAGACACGGGAAGAACATGCAAACTCCATGCAAAGAGGTACCAGATCGCTGGTGCTGTGAGGCAGCAGTGCTAATCACTGAGCCACTGTGTCATCTGAGGCCTGTTATCTTGATGTCACGGGCAGTCTCTGTCAGTTCATTTCTGGAATTCAGCTTTATTTGTCCAGATTTGGACTGAGACTAAGTGTCGCCTGGAGCTGAGTAGAACCCAAAGCTGCCTGTGAGATATGGAAAGCAGATTTTACAGGTTAACCACCATCTTCCGCACTGGATCCTGAACCAAGCCCCCAAAAAAAGTAAATTCAGTTCTTCAAATATTCTGGTCTACGTGGAAGTGGGTACATTTACTGCACAGACTTGACTGCTGGGGCATCGTTGAAATTATCCTGTATCTGTAATGGTTAAGTTTAGTTGCATTGACGAAGATGTAGAAAAATCATGAGCTGAGGGAACGGAACCCCATTTTTCACTCAGGCACTTGATAACCTTTAGGGTTCAACATAGGCTTCAACAACATGGGAGCACAAATACTGTCCTCAACTTAATTACCCCCTTCTAACTCCCCATCCACCCTCCCCCATGCAAAACCCCCCAGTGTCTTGTTTGCATCGGTTTTATGTCAGTGCAGCTGTCTAGTTTTTTTTGCCATTAACACCTATTCTTCAAACATATATTTCCTCTCTGCTGACATTTGCACACTTCTTTTGCCTTATGCTCTGAGCATCTTTATCATGTATTCTGCCTTCTCCTTCACACTTGTATACAGGATAAAGTTCATCACTTTTCCAGCCCCCTTCATTTCCAGAGAAGAGTCACATCAGAAATGAAATGCTGTCACCGTTTCTGTCTCCATAGATGCTGTCAGACTTGCTGTGTTTCTCCAGCATTTTATTATCTGCTGCAGAAAAATCAGTATGCTTGCAAAGAACGTGATTTCCTCCTACTTTCCCATCCCTCTCTCTTCCCCCAA
Source organism: Chiloscyllium plagiosum (assembly GCF_004010195.1). NCBI lineage: Eukaryota > Metazoa > Chordata > Chondrichthyes > Orectolobiformes > Hemiscylliidae > Chiloscyllium > Chiloscyllium plagiosum. The sequence goes on along the minus strand of NC_057718.1, from coordinate 14,865,164 downwards.
GACAAGCCGAAAACTGAATTTAGGTTTAGTTTCACAGGCATGGATACAAATTAACTGTTAAATATCATGTCTAGAGGAAAAATTTCATATTATTGCTGCAGCAATAAAGATTGTTGATTGGTATCTGAAATGAGATTGTGAATAATGAATTTTCTACTGCGGGTGAGTGGGAAAAGATTGATGTATTTAAATATAATGCTTTTCATGACCTTGGGTCAGTCCATAGCCCTAGTGGGAGCTCAATGAGCCCATATTCCTCTGTTGCTTTCTCCATGGCAATGCCTTAGCTATTCCGAGTAACTTGCCAATTAATTAGCACTCTTTTCTCCTATAGTATAAATGGTTATGACCGTTTGAAATTTGGCATTCTTGTGTTTGTCCTGATGAGTACGAGATATTTGCATTTCCAAAGAGGTCACTCTTAAGCACCCTTGCACAAAGAACAAGTTGAAGAAGGGAAAAACTCTCTTACGCCTTTGTGAGGTGGGGAGGGCGGTTGGGGGGTGGTGGAGATGGGAGAAGAGAAAACTTAGCAAATCATAACCTGAAATATTTGTATTTGGTAAATTGAAAGCAGCAGCCCCTTCAACAAGTTGTCAAGTTGAAACTAGTCTCTACAACTGCGCTAACCTTTTCATTAATATGTTTCCATTAAATTTGGTCATCTCTGACTATGTCGGTGCCGGAAATGAAAACTCATTTCAGTTTACAAGGTTGCCTTGATATCCTGCACTGCAGGAAGGGTTTGAGACAAAAGAGCAAGGAAAGTGTTGCATTTGACAATGTTGCATTCTGTACATAGTGGATATGATTTATCAAGTTTCATCAAGTCAAGTTTGTGGTATAAATATGTAAAGTCTCCACTTTAATTGAACTAATGAATGTAGAGATTGACTCCAGAGTTTTCTCTACATGTAAGAATGTGTAATGAGCTGTTTTTATTGATAGTTACCCTGAAGCCTTTAAGTTTAATTAAAGATCTGTGGCATTTCCACAATTCCGGTGCTAACTCAGGTTTGTCTTAAGAAGCACAAAAGTAAAGACAGATGGAGAAGTGATTTGTTTGTGTTTGTTGGCCTCCTCAATTGGATTGAGTGATGAATGTGGTCTGAGCTACTGCATTGTTAATTTGTTCATACATTTCTCTCATTGTTAGGTGCATGCTTCCCTCCTTTTGAGCAGGGTATTCATGGTCTTTGGATCAGTGGTGCTGGAAGAGCACAGCAATTCAGGCAGCATCCGAGGACAGGCAAAATCGACGTTTCGGGCAAAAGCCCTTCATCAGGAATAAATTTTATTCCTGATGAAGGGCTTTTGCCCGAAACGTCGATTTTGCCTGTCCTCGGATGCTGCCTGAATTGCTGTGCTCTTCCAGCACCACTGATCCAGAATCTGGTTTCCAGCATCTGCAGTCATTGTTTTTACCTTATTCATGGTCTTTGGCAGTTGGAGCATTTAGATCTGTTTAAGGCACTGTTAGATGCTTCAAAGGACAGATACGTTGGTTGCCATTTTGGACAGGATGGACAAGAATGAACAATAGACGGGAACCTGTCTTGTATACAAGGATAATTTATTCATCTCTACTGCAATTTCCTTTCAGGCTTAATTTCTACTGATATGCAGCTAGAACTGTATTTCTTTCATGGAATGGGAGCATTGCTGGCAAGGCCCATTGCAAATTGCCCTTGAGCTGAGTGACTTGCTGAGCCATTTTCAGAAGGTAGTTAGCAGTCAATCACTTTGCTGTTGATCTGGAATCACAATGAAAGCAGCCCGGATAAGGACAATATATTTCCCTCCCTAAAGGCATGAACAAATGAGATGGGTTTTTTGAAGTCGATTGTTTCATTGTCACCATTTTGCTGGGCTATCTTTTAGTTCCAGATTTTGATAATTGACTTCACAATCCACCAGTTGCCATGGTGATACTTGAACCCTTGTTCCCAGAACATCAGCTTAGGCCTTTGGATTGCTAGTCCATGGCACTGCTTCAAATTGATGTGGATAAGGTTATTAGAACCATATTTGAATGGGAGTAGAACTTGAGAAGACCGATTCAGACTAGAGAAGATATTTTTACGGCACGTGTTAGATATCCTTATTTTGTCACACCTCACTGGGGTAGCTGTTCAGCTCCTTAGGAGCCAATCACTCAGTTGTTGGCAGGCAGAAAGCCTTTGTCATTGACAACTGGTCACAATCCCATAGACCAGTCAGCGACTTGTTGCTGACTGAATCTCCCATTGTACACATTCTCTGGCTCCTGTTTGTTTACAGTAACTTGCGATCAATGTTTGGACAAGCCACAGAGTAAGCAGCACTTACAGTAAGTGCTGGTAACTTCCTTTAAAAAGTACATCATCTCCTTCCACAATGCTTAGTTTTTAAAACAGTCCTTTTCCCATTTCAATCCACAATCAAAAGTACCAAAAAATAAAAAAAAAGTCTTTACAATTTAGACTGAATGACCAGCACCTTCGTTAATTAACCACCCAGAATATTGAATACAAGAAGCTTGTTTAATGGATGTTGCGATGGGATAACAATAAAACCTTTTGGAACAGATGTGTTGAGATGGGCTGAATAGCCCTCCTCCTCTATCTTTTCTTATCTTCTGACTTCTCCCAATGCTGTCTACAGAAGTAGCCTTTGGCTGAGAATAGACTGCCAGGATAATGAATACCTTTCCTAGTAAATGATTTCCTGGGTGAACTGAGTGTATCGTACTGGATCCCAAAGAACTCTTCTGTCTGGTTATTAAGTGGTATTTTGCCTCATTGTACTCTGGCTGATGTGTTCCCCAGTGAAAAGTGTACACTAATGAAGCACCGAGTTACTGCAGAAAGCTGAGGGAACATTGACTTTCTCAAGAAGAGGGTTGCAAGCTGAGGTTGTCTGACAGCAATGTGAATAATGTGGCTAGAACACAATTGGGGAATCATACTGGTGAACCGGTACCTTACTTTGCGAGGACCACAGTGATTTCTTTCAGTCGCATGTAAGTAACCATGCCATCATTTCACAGTATTTAACCCACTGAGGTGTATGGCTGCTTACAGTCATGGGGATAATGTGGGCTTAGCCTGGCTATGATTGCATCATGGTACACTGCAGGAATAACTCCTGTGCAGTTAGCTTTATCGCAATCAGTGTGCAAACTTTAATGGGAAATTGACCACAGTTAGTAGATTTTCCAAGCAAAATACTTTGGATGCTGGAAACCTGAAACAAAGTCAGAGAATACTAGAGAAACTCAGCAGGTCTGGCAGCATCTGTGGAGAGAAAGATAGTTAACCTTTGCAAGTCTGGTATGACTCTTCTTCAGAGCTCAGCAAGTGGATTAATTTCAATGTCAAAAAGTGTGGAACTGGAAAAGTCAGGTAGCATCCGAGGAGCAGGAGAGTTGACATTTTGGGCATGAGCCCTTCAACAGGAATTTGTCGATTTTCATTGGATTATTAATGTATTTGTTGTAATGATGTCATGTCTTTATGTGTTTATATCCAAGTAACTTTTTTCTCAACTAAAGAAGGTTAGCTCCCATCCTTCAAAGGCATTTAGAAGAATACAGTAGGTGAGTGCTATTGTGTCTGTGTAAATGGATTATTTGTCTAAAGAATGAATAATCCTGAAAAGATGACTTTGAGAGCCACCAATGGCAGGAGCATGACATCAAGAGAGGGACTCATGTGGAGTATAGACTGTGATTCAATTTGCATTCAGGTTTGCCTCAAATAAATCTGATGATTGGAAGATGCTGTCACTAAAATGACCACGGCTAAGCTGGCAGACTGTCATAGAAGTTAGATAGTGTTATTTCAGGAGGGAGACCTGTCTTCCTTAGTCAATTTGTGACTCTCGTCCCATAATGACCTGTCTTCTGAAATGGCCTAGCACAACATTGTTGTATCAAACATTCATAAAGAAGGTAAGTGTCACTTATCTCAGGGCAGTTAGAGATGCCAGCATTCTTGTCAGCAATACTATGTCTTGGGAATGAAACGAAAAGACATTCAGAATTTATGGGGGATGGGATTAGCTTAAGATTTCCCTTCGTGATTTTGAACAGCTTAAAAGGGTCAAAATATTAAGATCCATCGAGACAAATTAAAGAACAGATATCAGGTGTAACTTTTCACCACAGAATAATAGAATTAAAGAAATACTATCTGTTGACAAATGTTGAATTAGATTGTATACATTAGATCTAATTCTGGAGAGAAGAGGTTGAGGGGCATGTTGACCAAAATGGGTTGAAGAGTTTTCTGAGTGTAAAATTTGTAATGTTGTAACCCAGTCCCAGTGAGAGTTCAGTTTCTCAGGTAATTGTGTAATAAGTAATGCCATGAAACTAGAGGAGGTAAAAGGCTCTGTAATTTCACCACATTCAACATCACTCACAATTTCTTATAACATGAGGTTCCTGAAATACATGTGGCTTCACATTTCTGATTGTCGACCACCTGGTCGTTGAGTTTGGTGATGGAAATGTGTTGCTGGAAAAGCGCAGCAGGTCAGGCAGCATCTAGGGAACAGGAGAATCGACGTTTCGGGCATTAGCCCTTGAAGAAGGGCTAATGCCCGAAACGTCGATTCTCCTGTTCCCTAGATGCTGCCTGACCTGCTGCGCTTTTCCAGCAACACATTTCCATCTCTGATCTCCAGCATCTGCAGACCTCACTTTCTCCGTTGAGTTTGGTGGACTTGTTTGTAATAACTACGTCAGAGGCAGTGACTGCGAACAATTACCTGAATAAAAATCAATTTTACATCCAAGAGGGATCTTGACTCTTGAGAATAGAAATATAATAGCCTCCTCATTTGAGTTAGTTTGGGTTCATCTGTCTGTGGAGTGAGGAGCCAAAATCTCAGCTCTGCAGATATGTTCCTATATAAATCCTGCTCAGTCAGTAACATGCTGATTTTGTACTGAAATTCTCTCTTTCAGAAAGGCATTACTTTTGGCCCAAATTTAGCAAAAGAAATTCTCAAAAGCTCTTAGCTAATCCGTTTGTCCATTGAACACATATTCCAGACTACAGTTTATTTCTCGATTGTTTCTAGACTGATGTGGATTGTTTCTGGATTCTCAGAATAACTCTGTGAATAATGCATCATGATTGTAACAAGGTCAACCATAGAGTATAAATCCCCTGATTGGTGCTGTTAATGTGGTCCAATCAGGGAACCCTGGCTGACAGATATAAACAGGAATGTCAGAGGTCTGTTCACTCTGAGAGTGTGAAGGACTCTCCGTTTATAAATAAAGGGGGACATAGTGACAGGATACCACCCTCTATCGAGTAAATTCAAATGTTATTTGCTTGGTATTAAACTATCTTGTGATGCTGTTATGAAGGTTCTTCTGAATTGACATGAGGTTTCATGGAGATCCTTTCTGATATCTGTTAATGACAACATACAGACCAAGAGCGGGAATAGCCCATTTGGACCCTCAAGTCTGTTCCACCATTCAATATGTTTGAGGCAGATCTGGTTGTCCCATATACCACATGATATTATTCCCCTTTCCATATACCCATTATACCTTTGATTCCCTTCTTTGTCGAGAATCTAACTCAACCATAAAAATATTTAATGGCCTTCTTTCAACTGTACTCTGGGAAAGAGAATTCCAATCCACTGAGTGAAAGCAATTCTCTGAATCTGTATTTCAAATAGAAACTCCTTTTCAGTGAGTTTCCTAGTTTTGGTCTCTCCACAAAGGGAAATATCCTTCCAGCATCTATCCTGTCAAGATCTGATATTTCAGTATGGTCAACTCTCATTCCTCTAAACTCCAGCTGATATTGCCCAAACCTGTCCAGTCTTCATAAGATAACCCCCCCCGCCCCACATCACAGGCATCGGTTGAGTGAACCTTGTCCAAATTGCTTTCAGTGGGATTACATCCTTTCTTCATAAGGAGAGTGAAATGTCTCTAAATATTCCAGATTCAGAACAGTCAGTGTAGACTCGATGGGCCAAATGACTTGCATCCATAGTGTAGCGATTTGGTGTGATCTCATCAAGGTTGTACAACTGCAAGGTTAATGTTGGCTGCTTCATACATAATTTCTGAAGCCAAACACAAGCCTTTAGACCCCAAAAGATTGGAGCAAACTTGCCTCTTGGACATAGTACTTCAGACAGTGACAGAACACTACTCATCCTTTCTCCTGATTTGTAACGTTATCTGACCAGTCCTGAGTTAACTGCTATCACTGCAAACCACGGTAGCAGTGCTTTGAACAATAGGAGCAGGCAGAGACCATTCAGCATCTTGAGGCTGTTCCACTATTCCCAACCATTAACCTGGTTTGACCCCATTTTAATGCCTTAGACTTTGTGGAAGGCCTTGTGGAACTGCTGGTAGCTTCAGTTGCTGACTAATATGGGGGTGGAGGCAGGGGAGAGAGGGGAAGCAGGAGTTTGTATGAATAAATTCTTTGAGATTTTAAATCCCTGAGGAACATATTCGTCACACTGTGAAAGTAAGGAGAAAGTGAAGACTGCGGATGCTGGAGATCAGAGATCAGAGTCGAAGAGTGTGGTGCTGGAAAAGCAGCATCCGAGGAGCAGGAGAATCGACGTTTTGGGCATAAGCCCTTCACTAGGAATGAGGCTCCTGAAAGTAAGGCTTCATTTTAAAAATTGCCTTTCATTTTAAAAATTTCCCAGAAATCCATCCAGCAAGAAAGGTTCAATAATGACTTTAATCGTAATTCTGAGTGCTGGTTTAAATTTTATCTTGGTGCATTGATTTCTTTCACTGATTTTGGCCCCTCTGAGATTTGAGGGATATGGGGTGTGGGTGGGAAAATAGAGTTGAAGCCCAATCATATTGAATGGCAGAGCACAGGCTTAATGTGCTGTATAATCCACTCCTGCTCCTAATTAGAGTAATAGAGTCGTACAGTACAGAATCAGACCCTTTGATCCAACTCATCCATGCCAACCAAGTATTTGAAATTAGTCCTATCACGTTTGCCAGCATTGGCCTATATCCCTCTAAACCTTCCCTATTCATAGACCCATCCAGATGACTTTTCAATGTTGTAATTGTACCAGCCTCCACCACTTCCTCTGACAGCTCATTCCATACACACAGTACCCTGTATGTGAAAAAGCTGTCTCTATGGTCCCTTTTAAATCTTTCCACTCTCGCCTTAACCCTATGCTCTCTAGTTTTGGACTTCCCTACCCTGGGGAAACGACCTTGACTATTCACCCTACCCATGCCCCTCACGACTTTATAAACTTCTCTAAGGTCACCCCTCAGCCTCCAACACTCCAGGGAAAATAGTTCCAGCCTCCCCAGCTCAAACCCTCCAACCCCGGCAACATCCTTGTAAATCTTTTCTGCACCCTTTCAAGTTTCACACATCTTTCCTATAGCTGGGACACCAGAATTGAATGCTGTATTCCAAAAGTGGCCAAACCAATGACCTGTACAGCTGCAATATGACCTCCCAACTCCTATACTCAATGCACTGACCAATAAAGGCAAGCATACCAAGCACCTTTTTCACCTTCCTGTCTACCTGTGACTCCGCTGCTGTCACCTCTGAACCAGAAGGCTGTGCTTTCAAACCCTGCTCCACAATGTGAGCATGTTATTGAGGTTTTCACTTCTTTTCAGCAGTTGCGAGTTCCACACCTCAGGTGAGATTTGAAAACTGTTTGATCCCATGGATTAGGTGAACATTGAAAAAGCCAGCTGTGCCATATGTAATGAGAGAGTGGGAATTCTCTTGTTGTCCTGGCCAATGTGGCCTAAAGTACATATCCACCAATGCAATCTATTTAAATGTGAAACACTTTGAAATGTTACGAAGATGACAAGTTCCTTGCGAGGCAGTGAGTTTTTTCAGGTCTCTCTTTGCACTTTTTCCCTCTTTTAATAATATGTCTTGAAACCATTATTCTGTGAAACTTAAAAGTCTGGCCCAATTAACTCCTAGATGCTGTCCTTTGACTGCTGAATTCATGATGAGGTTTGTACTCGAAGAACTGTAAAATCAAATCCCAAAGCAATTTGTTTCTACACCATTTCACAGCATAACCAGGCTAGCACTTCTCACTCTATTGAGAATACGCAGTTAATGTGAGAACATTTCAGCCTTTTGCAGCTTAATCCCTCTTTGAAGGGCATTTATCATTTAACAGGTCCAAGCTGAGAGGCAGAATGAAACTGAGCTGGTATGCTTCGAGAAATTTCCAATGCTTTATGTATTCTCCTCGGCTTCCTGCAGTTTACTTAGGATTTTTGATGCAATATCTTGACTCCGATGGAAGGGTAAAATTGTTAATGCGTTTGGCCAAGTCACAGTGCTGGAAATGGTTTTTCTGCAACAGGGTAATTATAAACCCATTTCAGAATAGAACTGATCCTTCACATGCAGTATAAAATCTCCAGAGAGAGTAAAGTGTTGATGTGAGATTCTGTTCTCTGGAAATGTAATGATTGAGCATATCTCTGCACAGCAATGGGGAAGATTATTTTTATATACCAACCAAAGCAAACAACCAGGTGTATTCCAGCCAGTTGTTTCCATTATGTTGCTTTGGTTCGAACATTCTATTTCAAACAGTTACTTTTGTTAGTATGTGTACGTGGATCTGTGGCTGTTTTGCATACAAAGCCTAGGGTACTGTTGCTGTAAATAATACAGTGGCTGTGAAAAACACAGCATAAAGTGAATGCTGTAATCACCTGGTCAAGTCTGTTCATTCTTTTCTTTGTGCTGAAATCCAGAAGGTCATGTCGGGGAAACAATTGGAAATATGAAGAGGTCAGAGGGCTAAAGTCAGGTCTCAGAGAGTGCAATGTTTTAGGGTGTCAACAGGATCATAGAATCCCTACAGTGTGGAAACAGGCCATTTTGCCCATCATGTCCAGACAAATCTGCTGAAGACCATCCCACCCAGACCCACTCCATTCCCTGTAAACCTGCATTTCCCATGGCCAATCCTCTAACCTGCACATCATTTGGACTATGGGAAGAAACCGGAGCACCCAGAGGAAACCCACGCAGACACAAGGAGAATGTGCAAACTCCACACAGACAATCACCCGAGAGTGGAATCAAACCAGGGTCTCTGGCACTATGAGGTAGCATTACTAACTACCGAGCCACCGTATTGCCCCAAGGAGGTGAAGCTTTTATACTGGGAAGTCTTGAGTCAGAGAAACCAGAGAAGGACAAGCAACATGAAGGTTTGGTAGGGCAAATGGAGTCAGAAATTGCAGGCTGATTCCATTTAAAGAGGCCAATCGAATAATTTTGGTCTTAAGTGTATTTACAAAGCCTGCTGCTGTCATGGCTTACTGGGTTAATTCACTTATAAACGATCAACCATATTGCTAACTCCAAGCTCAGTCCTTAACCAGCACTTCAAACAGTTCCAGGTGTCCATTATGCCAGGGCATTTCAGGCACCGTGGTGTGTGCAGCTCAGGTTATGGTTTCCAAACCTCCGAACCAACTCTCTGACACATACTTACAATTTTGTTTCTGTATTCTTGTGTGGGATGTGGGTGTTGCTGGCCACTGGCATTTATGCCATAGCTGCCCTTGAACTGAGTGGCTTGCTAAGCCAGTTTAGAGAGCCGAAAGGAGTCAATCACATTGTGGGGGTCAGTGTAGGCCAGATTGGGAAGGAGGCATATTTCCTTCCCTTAAGGACATTTGTGTATCAGTTGAGTTTTTACAACATTTGACAAAGACTAGTCTTGCCTTTAAATTTGGGCTTTTATTGAATTGGAATTTCACTGTCTGCCATATCTACAAGTCATTAGCCTGGGCCCTGGATTTATTAGTCATTACCACAATGGCACTGCATTCCTTCATCTGAGGTTAGCCATGTGATAACTAACCAAAAACAATCTTTTTGCAAAGCCTGCTCAGAAGCAGGAGGAGCTTAGCATTTGGTAACATCATTCAGGCAGAAGCTGGCTTTCCAGCCAAGGGTTATCTATGTTGCTTGTGCTTAGGATGTCAGCCACGCTGTTCCAGGAAGGTGTTGAATGAAAACCAAAGAAGGGAAAAGGCTTACATTTGTGTAGCATCTTTCATAACTACGGGATGGCCCAAAGCACTTTTAAAGCTAATGATTCACTCTTGTAATTTAAGCAACACAGTAAGGAATTCATGCACAGCAAGCCTGCACAATCAGCAATGTAATAATGACTGTTTTTATTTTGCTGTTCAGGGACACTTGGGAGAATGTTCCTGTCCTTAAAGGTAACAACAGTTTTTTGAAACCTCTACCTGTGATACTGTCTGGAGTGGAGTCCCCAGGGTGCTGATCTGACAGACTTTGAGTTACACTGGAAAAGGTCAGCCATACATTGGCTACCCCTTGTTTCTTTCTGTTGTCATGTCAAGACCACAGATGGGAAGCACATCAAAAAAACTGATTGTCTCCCCCTTCCAAAATCAGGTTAATGTAGCAGCAGGGAGGGTTGATTGTCATAGTACTTGATAAAGAAAATTCACCTAGAAATGATTCCTCCTTCACTTCTGCAAACACTACCTCATTCTTGGTAAATCTCTGTAAGTAGTGAGAGTGCTGTGAGACCACCTCATCTGGTAACATCATTATAGTGAGTATTGGGCAGGGAGCACAGTGGAATAAAAGCCTCCAATTGACAGCTGCAGCTATTGACTTCAGATTTCTAAATAGCAACATGTGCATTCAATAACGTAACATTATAATTACATGTAAATTCAGCTTGGTAATTTGTTGTAAAAGCAAATGTTTCTTGTCTTAACGATAGCGTTGAAAAGTTCATAACAATTCAGTAATTTCTGCGAAATAAAATTGTCCTGTAACAATTCAAAGCAGCCACCAACAGGCATATGTTGTTTTTCATCTGTGCATGAAATTATATTAAATGTGTAAATACAGGAAATAATAGTTGAATACTAGATAAATGCTCTTGTTGAATATTTAACACCTCTCCTGTCCAGTCTCCTGTTTTCAATCATAGAGTCATAGAGATGGCATGGAAACAGACCCTTCGGTCCAACCCATCCATGCCGACCAGATATCCCAACCCAATCTAGTCCCACCTGCCAGCACCTGGCCCATATCCCTCCAAACCCTTCCTATTCATATACCCATCCAAATGCCTCTTAAATGTTGCAATTGTACCAGCCTCCACC